>NC_074707.1:3482016-3584343 GCF_024334085.1 Lutzomyia longipalpis
TAATTTTTTTTCATTATCAAGGCTTATTATTAAGTTAATTTTAGTTGTTAAAAACCGTAACAAAATGATCATGAAAATAATTGTTCTTTTTATTCTAAAAAAATTTTTTTTCTGTATAGTCAAGCTTCGTCATTCTTGCAAGATTCTTTGGAAAATTCCTCCAAGGAGTATCGTGGAAAAAATTCCCCACGAAAGCGCCGTGAGTTGGAGTCCGAAGCAATTGAAGATAGTGTTGAGATGATTGATCGTACCCCAAGAGGAGCTCTTTCAGGGGAGAAGACTAAATCCACAGAGGTGGAAATGCCACCAGATGTTGAAGAACTCCCACGACCTGAGAAGCAAGTTATGGAACCGGGTTACTATCGTCAGGCACGTGGTCACTATGAAGATGATACGGAGGAGGATTCAGTAGCTGAAGCCAGTGCAATCAATGAGGGCATCAAAGCCCGAGCTCCCAGAGTGAATTTTATCACACAGCAGAGGAATGCCCCTGAGAAGCCTGAAGCACGTGATCAGAAGCAGAGTATGGCACGATCTGAAGAGGTCTACAAGAAGCCCTATGAGAACTTTGAGGCACCTCGATATGTTCCTGACTATCGTGCGAGGATTTTAGAGCCTCCACCCATGCAGTACAAAGTAAAATGATTTATTTTTTAAATTAAAATTCAACAAATTGATTAAATTATTTTTCTTCCTTTTTAAGGGATACCAGGATACTTATGATAAATATCGCAATCCTGATTACTATGAACCCTGGAGAAGGATGCGTTTCTATGATTCCTACATGTCACAAGCTTTGGTGCCACCTCCTCCATATCCAGCCTACAGCAACTACCCTGAACATCGATTTGATAATACCCCAACTGCCGTGGACATGAGGGGGTATCCCGTTTATCCGACTCCCTATGTGAATGACATCACCTACGCACCTCTGCCACGACCACCGCCACTTCAGAGAAATCGACGAATCATCTACTACGCCAATCTTCCGGAAGTGGTTCGATCTCCACCAAATGTGGAGCTACGCTATCGCTACAACAGTGACTACTACCCTGCAATGGAGACCTACAGGAACTTCCGGCAGCGAGAGTACTCAAAGGTGGATAATAGCACACCCCAACCAGCGGGAAAGTTGCAAGAGCAGAAAGTGCAGGATGATGCTGGAAAAATTGAGTACACACGGAATCCGCAAGTGAAGGTAATTTCTGGACTTCGAATTCACAGTCATCAGCAAAACCCACCGGATTACCGGAAGTACGTCGATGAGACAAAGATCAATGACTTTCCAGTGAGATATTGATGAGGCTGGAGATTTGAATCTCACATTAATTTTTAGATTTACTCACAAATTCCTTTTGAGACAGGGGGGTGATCATTACTATGAGAAAAAATCCCCCAATTCACTGAACTATAGAAACTATAGAAATATTTTTTTAGTATTTTGTAATGCATTTTAAGATGAAATAAAGATTAAAAACTTTTAAATAAAATTGTTGTTTTAAAATATTTAAAATTTTAAATTGTTAGCAAAATGTTTATAATTTTAATGAATTTTTTAGCCGTTACAATTCACAGAATTTAAAGCAGTAAAAACCCCTTAATGCTGGCAAAATAGGGAATGCAAATTGGAGAGAAATTCGTATTTGAGCTCGCGTAAGCCATGTCACAAACTCCAACGGCCACCAATTCTCCAGACGAGGAGAAATGTGCGAAAAAATCCATTTAAAAGCGATAAATTACACTTTTAATTATATTCTTCGTCGTTGGGTTCAATAATTACACCCCCCTCACCCCCGCCGGTCCAAGGGCTAGATGGTGTGTCTCGCCTAATGCATGGATTCCATTAAAATCACTCGCCTGAGGTTTTTTTTTCCTTACATACTCTCACCTCTCGAAAAGTCCACCCCCTCGAGGAGTTTAGGCGGGGAAAAAAAAGACATAAATTTGTCGTAGAGTGAGGATTTGGGGTGTGAGGTGCCAAGAAAAGTTTCTTCAGCACATACAGCCGAAGCCAAAGCCACTGTCAGAGCAGAGGAGCACCAAAGAGGAAAGACACGCGGAGCGAGAGAATGAAGAAAAAGGTAGTCCCAGAGAGCAATGTACAAACATTATAAATTATTCACAATAAATATAAAGCCGATAATTAAGACATCTTTCTTTCTCACTCTGCGAAATTCATTTAAACACTAATTGAAATATTACGTGGAGGCAGATAGCGATATTGGCCAAAGAGACTCGTTCTTGAGCAACAGCAAGTCAACACTTGGACATTCTGTAATCTTGTGGCTTTATATAGCTCGTTCGCTTCCTGAAATACCGTGTGCTATATACATATGTAGGTATATATAGAAGTTATGGTAGAAGCTGTGGAAGCTTGAAATGTTGTGATTATTTTTTGAGAAAGAAATTTAAATTAAGCTTTGAAATCTTTCTTAAGAAAATTATTCTTTTGACTGGAAGAAAATTAATAATTACAAAGAAAATTAGGAATTTCGTTATTTTATTTATTTATTTTTATTTAAAGTAGTTTAAGCGCTTTATTGGATTGAATTACAGCTAAAAGAGTAAGCTTCGTTTCGTTCTAGCTAGAATATTTTACTTGAATTGTGATAATGGACCTTATTCAGGGCCCAATATTTTAGTTGCTGATAAGAAATAAGAATAATACATTTTATGATTTTTCTTAAGCATAAATCAATCATTAATCCTTTAGGATTGTTCATGATTGATGTATTCAGTTCAGGAACTGTTTAGAAAAAAAAATGAAAAATATAATTTTGAATTAAATGGATTGAAAGGATTGAAAAGATTTTTTTAAAGAAAGAATTCAGTAAAAATATTGATTTGTCTTGTATTTAAAATGCAATTAAATTAAGCTGAAAAATACTGAAACATTTTTTTTATAAACTCTTCATATTAGTTGGTATATCACAATCGTGGCATACCAATTAATTATGTAAATACTTTTCTTTCAGAAAATTATGGTTTAATGACAAAAAATATAAACTAAACTTGGAAAAAAATTGAGACAAAAAGAATTATTTATGTCCTTTTCGTTCTTTTTATTAAGATTTAAAAAGAAAAGTAAAATAAAAAGTAATTCTCAAAAGAAGGACATTATTTAACAATTTCTTTTCTTGAAGAAAATTAACATTTTGTCGATTAACCACCATTTTAGTGAGAACCTTCTACATAAAATAAAGTGACGATCTATTCACAAATTTTACGAGCAATACTGCCGCAGTTTTTTTTTTAATTGTTGACCCGGGAGACACATTAATCAGATAAAAAGATCTCCCACAATTCCTCCATCTGCAAAGAACGCAACCTGTAAAAAAAAAGAATTTTTCTTGGGTGCCCCATAAAACTTTGATGATTTGCATACCTTAAGTGAAAAACTCCTTTAGTGTGTAGATTCGCACCGTTTGTCACTTCCGGACGTTGCCTAAATAAATTCCCCGAAGCATGGAGCATTCATTGCGGTGACAAAAATTGTTAATTAAATTCCATCGGGAGTAAATGAATTTCTTTTGTGAATTATTCATTAGTGACGAAGAAGTGGTGTTCAACAAAATGGATTTTTTGCCATTATATATTCCTCCCAGAGATAAAGTTTAAGTTATAGTATATGTAGTAAAAAAAAGTCTTTGAAGGTGAGGAGATTTTTTAGGAATTTCAAAGTGTTGGTTAGATGTTTTTTTTTGCTGCTGTTGTTTCTTTCAAATCTAAAAAGTCCAAGACTTTGGTGGAGCTCTATTTGTGGTGTGATGATGGTGACCCTCCTCTTCTTTGCAATGAGATGGAGTGACTTTTCCCCGATTCACCATAATTAATGGTGGTTCTTCTTATATGGCATGAAGACAAGTCATGTCGTTGTCCGTATGGAGATGCGAGATTGTGCTCTCTGGGGCAAAAACGTCCCATTCTTCAGTGGCGACGAGCGCGACCAAATGTGACGCATGAATATGCAATTGTGACTGGAGGAGCGAGACAATTTGTGACGCTGTCCCGTGGAGAAAATGCTCCAAATAGAGATTTCTTAGTTGCGATAGCACCACCACTACTTCCCGTGACACACTCGCTTTCCTCCTCTGGTGGATTATTATTTTTTTCTGCAAAACTGTTGCAATTTACTAAGAGAGTCCTAATGCACGTGAATTACTAATTCTTTAAATGAAAATTCCTATGCTAGAGATGTATGCAAAAATCATTATATGTAGCAAAGAAGTTTTTCTAAATGAGAAGCTTTAAGTCCAAAAATAAAATTTCCCTCAAGAGGGCAAGAGGAAAATACCAAATAGACAATCAACAAACGATGAATCTGAAATAATAATAAAAAAATAGTTTTTGGGTGATGCAACAGTGGTGGGTGGTGGATTGAAAAGCGCTTTCTTTCAGCATTATTGGGAGATTCTTTTTTATCCATCGTCACCATCGCGAAATCAAACAATTGTGTTCAAATACCACGATGGAGGGATTTATGCAAGAGTCCCAGATACCACCTCATGTAAAACGCACGTTAGCGACGGGGCCACTGTCCTTAGTGCCAAAGCTACCACTTCTCTTCTTTAATTGTCGTTGATTGCTGACATTATTAAAGTGCCGTGTGTGGTGTTGTTACACATATTAAATATAGAGACTTATATTTTTTTACAGCCACTCTTCTTTTTTTTTTCTTTTAGACATACCACCTTCATGAAATATGCATTTCTCATTGAAGCACAACCAAAAGAGACGTTCACCATTTCTTATAAAAAAATATATAAACCCAACAAGAAGCAATGATGATGATGGTGTTCCACTTTATTGTTTGGCTCTTTTTGGCCATTTATTAAACAGGGTGAAAATTAAATGAGATATCTCGTGTCATTTTTATTTTTGGACAGAGTAGAGCCATTTGATTTGTTAGTTCTTTGATTACCCACTCTGGGTGGATTCATTTGAGTGGCTTTGAGAGAAATTTTTACTTGGAAGAAAAAGCTTTTGCTAGAGCCATTTATTTATACCTGTAATCGCGCACCTTTAAGCTGCAAGGAATCTACTTTTTAATTCATAAGTCCGGAACAGCATAGAGCGATTAGATACAACACGATATTGATAATGCAAAATTGGTTGACTTAATAATTCATCATCGTGGATTTTTGCATGGGCTGTTAATTTTTCAAGAGTTACTTGCATAAATATCTCAAACAGTTATTTCTCTTTTAACATACTTATGCTATTTATGCGAGAACTAAAAAAAGACGCTTAAAAGAAGCTATAAAAAATTAGACTCAATTTTTCATTTATCTTTTTGAATTTGAATGGAAGCTAAAGGGAATTTTTTTTAATCATTTTTCAAAATTATTTTGAACTTAGTAATTGTTTAAGAATTTTTGCCTTACCCTTTAATTAATTACCCTTTGAGGTTTATTTTTTTTAATTAATCCTTTCGCGATTTTTGGGTCTGAACCAAACGTGAAACATTTAATTTTTCCAATTACTTATGAATTCAATTTGTTTTCCAAGTTACAAATGCATCAAATACACGCAAAGGAGGCCAAAGAAGAAGCTCTGTATGAGAAAAGTCCTCTAAAAGCATCAACAGAATAAATATCGCGATAAAAAGAGCATATGTTTCAATGTTTCACGTGGACGCGAAAGGGTTAATAGAAATGGAAAGCCCTAGACTTTATTTTGATTTAATTTTAATTGGAATAAAGCTTTTTTCTAAACATATCTATTAAAAAATTAAATAAACTTTGATTAATATTTTTTAAACTTTGAATTATATAATTTAAATTATTAACCCTACTTCAGGGTTAAAATTTGAGTCATTCTCTTCCACTACGAATAATCAATAATTCCCCAAAGAAGAGGACAGAGAGTAATTCAGCACAAAAAAATTCTTTAATTTTCCTATATTAAATGAATATTCTTTTGACCCATAAAAAGGGGACAACAAGTGTAATGTGGACTCATAAGAATTTTCAGGTAAGAACGGAAGTTGTGAGCAAAGAGAGGGGGATCATATAAGTATGAGAATAGCAGAGCAACATGAGCTTCCTCATGTGACACCAATTAGCTCTGTTGAGCTACATTGCACGGACTTAATATACCTTTTTATGAATATTTATCACCATGAAGTGGAAGAGGAAAATTTCACAGAAGGGGCTCCCCCATTGACCACATTTTAATAGAAATTTTTGCGGTTACCCAACCGCACGATATTTCTTTGTCGTATATAGCGTGCTCTCCCTCGGGAAGTCATCTCTTCATTAATCGGATGAAATATTAATTTAAACACACGGCGGTTGATGACAATATATAGAAGCTACTATAGAGGAGCATGGTGAGATTGTGGAGCAAAAGTGAAAGAGATATGCTCCGCACCCAAAGTGTGTGTGTGTGTGTCTGTGGGGGGAATTATGCAAATTTGAAGAGTGCGAACGTTGGTTTTGTTGTGCGAGGTGGTTGCAACTAATCGAGGATCAATTATTGACTCATCGACTCTTGCGTGTGGTTGGAAGCCGGCAGAGAATCTGCCACAATAAATCATTCCTCCAATATCTGTGTGTCTGGGCAAGTTGGAAAGGATCGCGGGGTCCAGCGATTAATTCTCACAGTGCGATAATTACGGTAATCGAGCAATTAATTAACGCGATATGAAGACATCGCCACCTTTCTGCGCATCAGCGGAATATAATGGTTTAGCAAATCAGTGGAGGAAAGCCAATGCATTTCAATTGCACGCGCTGCCACTGAGAAATTAATTTAGCGCCTTCCTTTTCTGCACCAACATATATATGTATAATACATCAATATGTTGGAGGAGAGTGTTATCGGAATGCGCGAGGAAAATTGAATTTGCGCGCGCATTTTCCGCCCTTCAATTGACAAATTGGACAGCACACACGGTCGCATTGCCGATGGTGTCAATTTGCATTTAATTGAACCACACATGCCCGCGAGTATGTAGCAATTTATTGCACTGCTCCACATTCAGGAGACGGGCGGGCGGAAAAATTGACGTTAGGGTTGATAACATGCTACAAAAATTGCAAATCCACCGCGCACGTTCTTGTGCGTTAAATGGTGGTACTTTGAGGACCCCTCTATTAAGCCTTTTAGTCCCCCCGTGGTCCACTTAATCAAATCAACCAACGCGACACATTCACGGTTATTAATGCGACAACATCGCAAGAACAAAGAGAGACGCGGTGTCTCATTGTAACCTGAGGGGCACTGCGACAAAATGCCTTTAATGTGATCCCTGAAAACTGTAATTTGCATCAGCCGGCTTCAGTCAATCAATTACCACACTTATTAATTATGTTTCAAATGTGTATTTTATGTGGTGACCTCGCATAACGATTAGCTTTGAAGTCAATTTTCTCGCAGGAGAAAAAAAAAAGAGATCCATTACTGAGACAGGGATGGAACTGGAATTTATGCTGAACTTTCTACTACACCTTAGAACAAAGTTATTCTTTAAAATATTTTTTTATGATAATTGATTTCTTTTAAAAATCAGGAAAGAAATATAAATTCCTAATTAATTTAAAATTGCATTCAAATTGATGTTTTTTAAACTAATTTCCTTGACACAATTTAATTCCAATTCACCACTTTTCTTTTTTAGGAAAATAGAAATAAAATAAATCAATATTTTAGAAATATTTATGCGCCAGATTGCTAATCACAATGTCTATTTTTGATCGGTATTTTCGGTGAGAGGAATCTCCCAAAAAATATCGTGCAGGCTTCAACAAAATGAAATTGCATTGCAATATGAAACTACAAAGAATTTTGGCTGCATGCTGTGAAGTGAAAATTCCATGTTAGGTTGTCTAAAAGAAGAGGGAATTTCACCAATTCAACTGGCTGCGATATCAAATATTGAAGACTCCCTGGCAGTTGGTGGATCTTACGAAATAAGCACCACATAAAAGAGGAGACTTCTCCCAGTCCCGAAGGAAATTTCAAGAAGAAAATTGTTTTCGTTGCTATTACAAAATATTCATGCAAGGACTCTAACCCCAGTACCTATATATTTTCTATTGATCCTAGCCTAAGGAATAAAGAAAAGAAAATGAATTGGGATGAAGTTGGACAATTCCTTTTGGAAGAAGTAACAATTTTTCTTTGACTCATTTCTGGGAGGAAAATTAATTTCCCGCCATAACACCACGTCGACGGTGTGTCATCAAGTGCGAGGGTGTAAATTTTTCATTTGCCAGAGGAAGCGTTGACACACCAGACCGTGGGTGGGAAATTGTGTCGTCGTGGTAAATTCTACAAAAGGGAGTCTCCGTTAGGGCGCCAATCGTGAGCTTAAATTTTGCATTAGATAACTTAATTTTCGCGAACAGCTCAGAAGCGTCGCTCGTCGGCGGGTTGTGATTAAATTTGAATATTTCAAGTCATCCAATTCGCGATGGAGGCTCACACACATACACAACCAACCCCGGGGGTTCACAATTGTTGGTGGGTGGGACATCACCCCCAATTCACAACCCACCCACACTCTTCTTAGCTGTGCGTCACTTTGCCATGCTTTCTGCTGCTTCGCTTTTTGAACATTTCGCCTTAGCATGGCAGCAACAAAAGTCAAATAACAAGAGTTTCGTGGAAGTTCCTTATATACGCGAAAGGAGATATACCACGGTGGCACACAGGAGGAGGAGATGTATAATCTTTTGATATTTCTCACCAAAGAGATGAAGAATTGGGTGGGATGTTTTCTCGTGGGGATTCTCTATGCGGGGTAACATTAAATGGAGACAAATAGAGGCGCGAGGAAGCAAAAGGAACATCCAAGAAGAGATTAGCTCCGCGTGTTTTCCCTACGCGATGTCACTTTCAGAGACTCGGATGTTGCTCACAGTTCACCCCAACAATGGAGAAATTGTACAGTGGTACATACAACCCACCCACCCCCTCTGTCACTTTTGGCGCACATGAAAATTGTCTTATGAATAATCCAGAAATAATTCTCTATACTTTTGTGTGGAATATAGCGCAGCATTTCTTCTGCCTTTTTGCCCTAACGTTGTACACAGGGAAAATGGGGAAAATGCACAAGGATAGATCCTTTTATTGCCATAACTTGTGAATGGTTTCTCTTAATGTCGTTGACGGAAATAAAGAAATTGTGAACAGGCAAATAGGGGATAAGGGGAAATTCCTATAATTTAATGAGTTTCCTGATGAAGGTCCTGTTCACTGAAAATCCAAGAAAATTGTTATTTTTCTAAGACAAAAATATAATATTTTCATATTAGAGCTTTTCTTACAAAAAAAATTAATTTTTGAACTATTTAGCTAAATTTTCAGTACAAATTCTTTCAGTTTGAGATTCTTCTTCACATTTAAATAAATGCCAACGTGAGAGACACATTCAAATTAATTAGGTGTCTGTCTCGCATATTCCCACGACTATTCATTGCCATTGCGTACCCAAAGTCCCAGCCCATTGAAATACCTTTTTTACCTACAAAATATACGAGATTTTTGAACAACGACGTGAGCTTTTTTGTACACAATTTTATTACTCTTGTTCACTTAATTTTCTCAACTGTAATCATTCACTATTAGTTACGCATTGACCCTCGAAGCTCTTTTGCATATCTCCATCTGTTCCCTTTTGGGCTGGGGACACTTATTGGATAAAATTACGAGGTGGAGGGACTTCTTCTTAATGGCCGAAGGGCACAAAATATATACTCACAAAAGTCCCACAACTTCTTTGTCATACATTCCGGAGACTTTTATTTCTTTGATGGTGTGTAGATGCGGATGGAATTCGCGACAGATGTTGTGGAATGCTGAGGATGAATATATAATTAAAATGGACTTTGGTTTAGCTGCTATTGTACTCTCCTTACCTTGTCGGCTTTCCAGAGAGAAGGAGGATGATGATGGTGGTTAAAATCGTGGTGTAAATTGGAAATATTATTTACATCAAAGCCAATCAGTGTGGATGTTCATTTTAGAATAGGGTATGGTAAATGAGGGAAAATTTAGAGTTGATCATAAAAGTGCCATGCGGGGAGAAATTGCAAAATTGCCCCATGTGAGAATCCCCAGTGCATGTCGTCGATAACAACAATATCGATTTTACTGCTCCATATTGACGACGACCAAAGGTAGTGAATGTCTCTGCAAAATTTATTTAATCGCTTGTCGCTATTAAATTCATTAGGTACCCAACTCCGAGAGTACACATGCAGCATGGTGTGTCTTCTAAGTTTTCAAATAACTCCTGCCATGTCGAAGAATAATAATTGTAATTCGACCTCAAATGCTCTGGAAATTGTGCGAGATGGTGAGGAGAAGTCGTGCGAAAAAAAGGTGAAACATCGTCAAAAGTTTTATATGTTTGTGTTTTTCCTGGTCACGATCCACATTCGATCACACGGAGGGAGTCCCCATAGTGACAGCTTCAGCATTTAATGTGGGTCTCCCTCCCCTCCTACATACCTATAAACACACCAAACATTATGCTCTTTATACCACACTAAATGATCTGTCTCTCTCCTCTCTCCATTTCCATCCATGATCTATTATTTGGAATTTTTCGGTGCACCGGAGTGAACGATTTTTATATTGAATGTTTATTGAAATCGAATGTGATCTGTGTGGCTAACAGAGAGCTGCCTTCGCTCTTGCCACATGCCCGCGATCTCAGGTCGCCAAATTGTTTTGTGTGCACCGAAAAACCACACCCCACACCTTCAATCGCGATCGAAAGATAGTGAAATTAATAAGATTACGCCGAGTCACAAATAGCAGCAGTGAGAGTCTCTCGCGTATTGCCTCAACTGCGATATCTTCTACAAAACTCCCAAGCCTTCCACTCTTACCCCCTTCTGCCCTCTGCCACAGCATCGCTATATATTTATGCGAAAAGAACAAAAGGCACCTGAGGAGTGCTGCTGATGCTGTGAGTACCAAACTATTTTAGCGATATCTCTCTGTGAGCTTATGCGGTAGTGCGATTGTGTAATTGTGCACTCCAGATAAAATGTGTCCACAATGAGATTTAAATTATATACATACATAATGGAGGAATGGTAATTAACTCAAACTTTATGCATAAATGCTATGCACACATATGTCAGGATTGGAGCAATATAGCTGCTGCGGAAAACCATTTTTAGTTGCCATTTCACACCAAACTATCGCAATAGGTTGTCTATAGATTGGCGCTTATAAAATATCCAATTGATTTTTTTGATCACTATAAATAGAGGTGTGAACGCTTTATTTACAAAATCTCACATTTGCAGATAAAAGAAATAATAAATATCTATTTGTAACATGCTAATGGCTTATATTTTAAGGAAAAGGTAAAATTAGATTGATATCTGATTAAGATTTTTCTTACCAGGTGCGCGTAATATTTCAGAAATGCTAGATTCTGTATGATGAATGTTTTAAAAAATTCTGAAAACTTTCACAGAAGTTTTTCGTCGAAGGAGCTTTCTTTACAATTTTTTTCTATATAAACTTTAGCAATGATTAAATTGTCTATATACCTAATTGATCAAAAATGGGAAAAACATGAGATGAATTAGTTTTATTCCAACTGAGAAAAGAATCGTGTGATCTTTTTCAGGTGATTGGGTATGGGGGGTTTTGTGGTACTACAGTATCAGATCGCTAAAATTGCCCACAGAGTTCGCGAGGTCTTTTGAGGCGGGAAAAGAAGGCAGCTTTAAGCTGGGGTGTTCCAGCTTCCAACTGACAGAATGTCATGATGATGGTTTCAATAGATAATGGCAAAAAACTGTCACGACATTCTCATTGTGATTAATTGTGGAATAATATGCATTTTACAATTTATTATGTACCTTACTATATAATGTACATACACAAGAAATAAAAGCCTCCTTGCGGGAGAGGTGTGCTGCTGGAGCGATCTCTATTGTATACGCAACATGTAGCAAATATGCTATCCACTACATTTTGCGTCACAACAGTGCCACAGAGATAGTGAATCAGCGTGAAAGTGATATTTTGCCATAATGTAAAGTAGAAAATTATTGCAAAACTCTCATGTAGGTGGATAATTCCAATGGCCCTTGGCGATCTAATTAGGAATGACCAACATGCGATCATTCAAATTGTTTGACAACTGAAATATCATTATGATAAATATTTTCCCACAATTCGCACAAATATTGTTCTTTTTTTTTCTTTTTAGTTTTTCAGCATCACCACTCTTTCCACATCTCCTTTTCACTTTATTCTTACTGCAGATCCGTATGAATGATCTCAACGCGATCGCTTATATTTATGCTGTGTATGTGCTGCAGAACAACAATATAAAATAAACCTGATAGGTATGCCAATACCTACATATATATGTGTATGTTGACTTGGGCTGCTGAATGAATTGATTCGGTGGATGAAGGAGGTGAAACAAAAAAAAAAGAACAAAAAGAAAGTAAACAAAATGTAGGAGAAGTTGCAAAAGTGTTGGGAAATTGTTTATAAAGAAAAAAGGATACCATGTGATGATCGGGGGGAAGGGGGTGCACAGGGGGAATAATTGCGATCAATTTTGTATTATATGATCGTATACAATTCACGCGATCGGCCTCTCAGATGAACACGGTTGTATCTGCTGTGTAGAAAATAATCACAGGAATGTGAATTGCGTCCCATAAAAATCCAGTTCAAAGGGATTAGGCGAATCAAAAAGTGATTTTTATTGCACACTTCGTCATCATCTTCAGCAACATCTTTGACACCCTGACATCATATTACTATGTTGAAGAAAAATATAGCCAGCAATTTATTCGACATCTCACTATAGCACCTCTTCTGTAGCACAGAGGTGGAGCAGTAGTAAAACAAAGGTGGGAAAAAATTCATAATCTATCGGCATACTATAAAAAATGTTATGCAAAAAAATCTCTAAAATAAAAATATTAATCAAAGAAATTTTTTGAAGAAAATGTTTTATACTATTTAAAAAAAATCTTGCCATGTAATTGCACATAAAGTCCTTTAATTAAACCTTTGCTATCTACACATAATTTGCACCAGTCCGCGCGCCATCTACGTTCTCCTCAAAAGAGGAAGGTACGGAACTCTTGGATTTTTTCATCCCTTCAGAGATTGTATTACTATATTAAATACGTTATACAATGATTAAACCTTAGAAGATCAAGGAATGATCGTAAAATCTTTAGCAAATATAATTTTCGCAAATAAAATTATTAGAAAAGAGAAAGAAATATTTGCAAGAAAATTTTCTTTAAAATCTTCAATTAGAATAGCTTTTTTTAAGTGCTGCATTATTTAAATAAAAATTATTATTTAAAAAAATCTCCTTGTTAGGTATTTCTGTAATGATTGCTGGTTGTTCGGGGCGATATAGTGAGAAATTTCTTTGACTATTTCGAATGAAATTTGCAATCAAATAGTCGCGTATAGGATGGTGGTGAGTCGGGAGTGGTGGAGGAGACTAATGTGGTGGAAGAGAGAAAGAGACTGGAAGTCACAATTGAAAAAGTTGCTGCACGATTTTATGACTTTATGAACTGATATTATACTTCTGTTGTTCCTTTATTGCACACAATATTTCCCACTTGGCCTCCTCCTCCTTCTGCCCACCCCACATAGCCCCCCGCGCACAATTCAGTGGGTCTCTTTTGAAAGAAAACGATCGACCGATCACTCTCATGGCACCATCAGCCATCATCCGAGTACATTCTATAAACTTCTCTTCGCATTCGGGCTGACCGTCTTGTCTTTTGCCCAGGAAAAAAAATTGGAGATCACGACTTACGCGTCTCTTTGAAAGATGTAATTATTGGAACGCATTCAGGAGAGTTTTTTCCCCCTCGATCTCGTTTTTTTCCACCTCTCCTCACCAACAACATCTCTTTCCTTTGGTGCTCCACTGTCTTGGCCATCAGACAACTTGTGTGCTTCTTTTACCTCCCCCTTTTTGCTGGTACACTGCTGGTGGTGTATTATGTGAATGTTGGGAGCAACATGGAGTTTATACTGTGAAACTTTTCATTATCTAATGATGGGAACAAGACCAATCTGTTGTTTCAACCACCAGCGCCGCCGCCACCGCCTTGATCGACGCTTTTACGATCACTTTTAATGATCAACTTCAAAATACCCATTGTAACCATTTTCGCATGATCTCACCACCGCATCGTGAGGATCCCAAAAAACCCAGCAAGGTCCAACCAGAACGATCCCCTCATTATTTTTCTTTGTCCAATATAGTGCTAATTTTTAGCTCAGCAAATACATTTTTGCTCTCTCAAATCAACCCTCTTTTTTCAATTCTTGAAGCAAAAAAATAAAAATAAAATTTATCTCTTCAGTCAAAAGGACCTAACTTACATACAAAAACCAGATGTCAAGCGATTATACAGGTATGAGGGTGAAAATTGAGTTGAAAAATGATGATAATTTTTCAAAAAGAAGAGCCCCCGTGTCAAAATGATCATTCGCCTCCTGAATATGTGGTCAGGATGGAATGTGATCGTGATATCCTCGGATAATTCTTCTTGCTCACGCATTCGTGGGTAGAGTCTGTAATTTTCCCTAAAATCCCATTTATTAAACAATTCCAGCAACGTTGAACTCTTACACACAAAAATGTAGGCAGTCCCTCACAATTTATTTGCGATTAGAAGACCCATAATTGACTTAATTGCCACAACTTCCGAAGATCATCAAAAGGTCTTTCTGCTAAAAGGTGATTTTTGCCCAAATCGTCTCACCGTTTTGGGGGGTGAACAAAAAGGGACTGAATGCATTTTTGTGCTGCAAAGGTTTTGCTAAGGGGGAAATTATCTGGCTACATTGTAACTCTTATTGGTTTGTTATTTTATTTATTATTGCTTTAATTAATTATAAACGAATACATGAATAAATGATGTAAAGCTTCTTGATTAAATAGTTGCTTCTTATATTATTTTTTTCAGTTTTTATTAATTTTTAATCATCTGATATTAAGGGTAAAAATATTTTTTAAATCTTAAAAAAATCTAATCTAAAATAATAAAAAAAACTAATAAAGACTATTCCTCTGATAGCCACTGCTGAGGATGACACACAGATTGTCGAAAGCTCTGGCAATTCAAATGGTTGGAAAAAAATTCCAAAAATTTTCGAATATTTAAAAAAAAAACATTTTCAATATTTTTTTTCTAAATATTTTTTCATTGGACTTTAGAATAATTTAAAAAAAAATGAACATAAACTTTACCCAGATCAATGCCCTTTGTAGCATATTTTCACAGTGTGATCGCAATTTATGTCATTTTGCCCTATGATCGTTTTTCTTGGGATGGAAGCGTGGAACATGGGAAAAAGGAGCGAGTTGTTTTTTCGGGTGGTTATAGCAATTTTGTGGATGAAAAATGCGTCTCTGTGGTGCGGCACAGCACAACATAAGGAATTGGTGAATTTATCTAATGGGCGGATTTATCGTGAGCACATTTGAAATGACTGAATCGCTGGTGTGCACACACATTGTAATTAAGGATCCTTCTGGATTTGTGAATCACGGTATATGTATGTATATAGCTGGAGCATTGAATATGAGATGGTTGGAAAAGAAGGAAGATCACACGATGGCGTGGGGATGTGAATTATACACAGCATTTCGTGCAGTTAATTCCACGTACATGCAGGAGAAGACTGTGGCAGCAGCTGATGGGTACTGCAGCGACCTGAGAAATGATGGAAGAAGAGTGCAACCAAATGGTTGGTGTAACAAAAGAGAGACAATTCAAGAGTGAAGCACCTCTATTATTAAATCGATCACTGATCTTCCTTTTGGTGTACAATTCACCTTAGACACTCTGTCCATAGAGTCACTCTCTCATCAGCACCACAAGATGCGGTCCGAGGTGGAGAGAATGTCGAAGTGAAAGAGGGAAGAGATAAAGGAAGGCCTCCCAATAAACTAAATCATGCGAATAATTCCACCACGATAATGGCAAAGATTTATACCGCCATAATCACATGTTTCTTCTCCTTTTCTCGGTTCCACCACTGCTGTGTGGGGACCTCAGCCGTGCCGCCGCAAAACCCAGGGAGGGCTCTATACTATTATATGTATGTTATATTGAGGGACACAAAAAAGAGGCATACGGTCGTGGAAAAGAAAGGGGAGAGCCGACCAAAATTGGCGTCCTTTCTGCGTCACACAAGCTGCACACACTTTTATATGCGGGAAAAGAGAAGATCACCCAATTGCAAGTGAGCAATTTGGAAACATTTAGGCCACCATTGTAAATTACAGTGATCAGGACACGTTCCGATGAATCTCCACCTCGTGCATCGTCGACGCAGCAGAGACCATGTGTCAAAATTAATTGTACAATCATCGTATGGCCAAGAAAATGAGCAATTTCTGGTCTCGTGCAAACCCAAAACGCCACAATTATTTTTCCACCACCGATTTTCGTAGACTATCAGGTGTTTCTATTGGCCCTCCATACATACCTAATACTTAATTGAAAGTCTCCTCTTTCTTCCGTTTCAGACCTCGCCTCTTTTTCCAGCTACCCCACAATCTCATCCACTCAATGGATCTGCAACAACAATTAACATCCTTGGAGTTGCGTCTCTCATTCGCTAGATTACATTGTGATCATGTCAATAAACAACCCATGTGTTGCTTCTTTGGGTCGCGAAAGATCAAGACAGAGCGGTGATGGCATGAATTGAACACACATATCACCCAGCTTGAAGATTACTATGTATGTACGTACATAATATTCAGAGCTTTTAAAAAGCTCAGCATTCTCAGTTTTAATTTTCATTTGAATTATTCCGTTGAAAAGGATATTATTCTTTTTTTTTGTTAGGTTCTTATATTTTAACAGTAAGATTTTGTTTTTTTTTTAATAAATTCTCATCGCGTGAATTAAGAGTAAAAAAATAGCAGCAAGAATGTGATTTGTATGACAAAAATTTTTATCAAATAATGCTATCTCACTGTGTCAACAAGTGATGGGAATCTAGCTGCGATGAAGAATCTCAAGCATGATCACTAAAGTGATTTTCAAGAAGGGAAGGAGGGAGGGACCTTGCGGTAGATGGGAAAGCCATTTGTACACAATGCACATCTCGGTAGAGTGACACAAAGTTGTAAGAAATTGTGTAAATGAGATGCGGAGTACAAATAAAAATGCAATTAAGGTGCATTTATGTGATCTCCAAATGATCGAGACAGTGGCTCATCGCAGGAGATGTGTGGCGGCGGGGACTGAGGCAGCAGCAGAAATCTTCCGCATATCATCTTAACTCTCACCGCACCCATCATCATCATGCCTGTTCTCCTGTTCCCAAGATGAATGTGGTGTTTAGTGCTATTAGTAATCTTTTTTTTATTCATTCATTCCCTCCTTAAACTACCAAGACAAGTACCCGAGAGAGACACTGCTGAGGAGCGAGAAAAAAGGCCCACGCTACGAAAAGAGGTAGGATAGGGAAGCCACAAAGAAAGAGATTTAGTGCAAAATTATGGCATTGTTAACAATTCAATAAAGTTAAAAGTGGAAATAACTATGGCAATCGTGAGATGATCGTGTCATGATATGTTTCCATTTGTTTTTCATCGGCATCATCCAACAGCATGAAATTAATGTCTAATAAATTTTTTTTCTTCGCATTCCCACTCTCTTGTATTTCATTTTTAATATACATATAATAATAATGTTGCGATAATGTCTATATACATAATATTGGTTCGCGAGTTGCTTTTGCCCGGTGTATGAGATTGTACGAATGAAATGATCGCGCCTCGATCTCGCACCGCGCAATGCTCAATGGCGGAAATTTTGATTGAGACAAAATGACATGTGATTTGAGAGATTTGGGATTTTAATTGAAATGAAACGCACGATCATTGTGAGGCCAATGATCATCGTGTTACTGTCAGCAACATCAACAATAGCGAATCGTGACACGAACGACAAGATGGGGTATTTAAATACGGGCTTGTACAGCGTTGAATTTTTTTTTTCAGCTAAGATTTTCTTCTTACACCGTCATGATCGCAATACGTAGATGTTTCCATTTCTTATCTATCAGGAAATAACGTTTTGTCTGCTGCAGTAACAATCGATTTGGCCATATGTGAGTAAGAAGGCCGAAGTGCTTTATGTAAGATTGCTTAAAAAATATACATATATAATTATGCTTCCGTAACGTTATATACATAGCTCATAACGAGACAATTGTCAGGTTAAGATTTTAATTCAAATGTTGTATTAAAACATCAAAAAGAAATTCTTTATAAGTCTTTATGGTAAAAATTTTAATTAAAAAATAAACTCTCGTAGGACCTGATGAAGATCACATTGTGATCGAGGTGCCAAGGAAAAGTTAGGCTACTTGTTTTTAGCTTATTTTTCTTTATATTCTGATTTCACAAATTTTATAGATATATATGTTGGTACAAATTCCTGAGTAATCATCCAGTGATCGTATACGGTGAAACAGGCAATTGTGAAGGCGATCAAATGGTTGTATAAGACAATAATTTGCTCTTCTGGCGGCTCAGTTACATCTCTTCTTGTATGACGTGGTGCTTATTATAATTTCCCACAAGTAGTATGCATATAGCCCTACAATATAATGTAGGTTTGTGGAAAAGCGCGGCAAAATAGCTGCACTTACTCATCGATCTATCTGCCGACTGATCGTGGTGCGGGCGGGTCGTCGGGATCGCACACTATACTATATTGGGCCATCCTTGGGTGCCACATAATAAACGACTCCTTTTGGCCGTGTGATCGAGCATCGGACAAAATGACCGGAGACGTTGGCTTTGATCACCAAGTGCGGGCACAAAAGCGGGTTCCTTGGGACCCGCGAGAAGGGTGCCTTGTGTGTGATGGGTTTGGTGGAGTGGGTATCTGAATCAGCGAGTGATGGTGAGAGATCAACACGATAGCCATTTTATTGGTTCTTCCTCGGAGCGACATAACATCATGAGGAATTTCACAAGAAGCAACACTGAGGGAATTTATTGTGCCCTCCAATGGCTTTTTTGGATCCCCACACACAGAAGGGAAGAGAACGCGCGCGATCACTCGTGGAATCTCCGCGCATTTACTATGGGAAGATCACAACGCCCAAGCAGACTCAGTGTCCGTGTACGATAAGGAGCACACATATCGCCAATGTCCTTATCAGTGGACATTAATGCGAAAACGATGTTCGATCGGGAGCAAGGTGTAAGTCAATCTCTCTTGGACAATTCTTAACTCACATATGCGCGAGCATTTTGCGATTTGCAATGGCGATTATTGTGCTGCATGCTAAATTGTGTGCATGTAATTCAAAAGAAGTGTCGCGAACATTAGGCTTTATATTTTACATTCCTCTGCCTCTCTCCGTGTCTTGTTTCAGGGCAACTTTTATCACAAATTTATGTCTCCCTGAATTGTCCGCGCAGCAGCCGCATGAGGAGAGTCGATGAAAATGCTGCAAGAATGAAAAAAAAGTAAAGAAAAGAAACAATAAGAAATTGCACCACATGGATGATCATGAGAAATGTTTCAAGTGTGTGGCGTAAATATATTTTCAGGTGAACACACCACTGTGCGTGATGAAGTTCGTGACTGTGAGTCCATCGGGGGATTCTTTCGTATAAAAATGTATATGAATGTGCCACCAGAGAAGGCGAGATCGCCAGAGCAGAAGTCCAACAAATTGGTCATCCACTCAATAAAGAATCCTCTCCTTTTATTTATTTTTTTTTCTTATTTCCAAGCACGCTCACCAAATTCGTGATCTTGCCACGATCTTCGCGGGCACCCAATGCGATCGACAATGAGAGATTAGGGCACATCGCGCCACGAGAGGAGAAAATGTCCAGAGTGCCTCTATAACTTTTAAATAATAAATAACCATCGCTAACTTCCCAGAGATTTATTTGGTGTGAAAGAGTGACATTTGGCTCTATTCACGATCACCCCAGAATTCGGTGATCTTTTTTCGCTGACAGCCGCAATTGTGAAATCTCTGTGGTTTGGAAGAAGTGTAAAAGATGTTGGACATTGCGCGTATTATATATGTATGTAATACTGCCAATGTGCGGTAGAGTTGGATGGCTCAATGAGAAAAAAAGGGTTAGATGAGTGAACTGATTAGTTTTCCGTTGAAGGCAAACAATTAATTTTTTTCCAACCAACCACTTTTGGAACGCTCAATGTTTTTTCACTGGAAATTGAAGTCTCTCTTTTGTTAAGAATTTTTGACTTGACTTACCCATATAAGAAAATGGGAATATGTATGTTTTGCTATATGTACTCCTCTCATCCCATCCAACATGCTGTACACATGCACCAATGATACAGCCACACTCGCCACATTATAATAAAATGACAAACTGCGAGACAGATTGTAAAATGTGCAAGAAATGCGTCTTTTTTCGGACCGCGGGCCGGGTAGGAAGATGGCAAAAAAGACGAGAGTGCGGCGCGAGAGACAAGAAAGCCGATCAGATAAGGTCACTTCTTCTTTGCGTACAAAATCGTGGTCTAATCGCATCATCAGAGCGACATTACGAGACCAATTTCTTTATAAAGTGTTGTATGCCCGCGAAAGGGGCACACAACAAAAAGGCCACTCATTGTGTCATTCACTCCCACTCTCCGCCGAAGGGAGCTCCGCATGAGGATGGCCTCACAGATGGGGGACAGAGAACAGCGACCGCGAGAGATGACATGCCAAAAAAAATTGATGGCAACTGACAGATTTAATCTGTGCATAATTTGAAGAAGTCATGGTCCATAAGTGAAAAAATGGGATCTCTCGCACGCGGTCTGCCACACACAAAAAACCACGCGGCACAATCCTACCATTTGAGTTCCTCACAAGTGATGGAATTCACTATTCTCCCTCCGTAAAGCACACTGGAATTCTATCTGGATCTCTTTTTCTTTTTCGTCTCCACAATACACCAATTGTTGGGCTATGTATACCACCATCAAACAGTTACATCCCGCGCGCCTTTCGACATTTGTAGTTTTTTTTTGGCAGAAAAAATTCCTTTCCAATTCACGTGGTTTCTGTGGAAAACCCTACACGAGGTTTTCCCTTTTTTCCTCCCATTGTAGAAATCTAACTAAATTATATAGTTTTTCAAACATGTAAAAATTTTTCTTCTAAAAAACTGTTTTAGAATTTTTACCACAAAGCTCTAAATTTTTCCCTAATTTTCCTCTTTGTGAAATTGTATATAACATTCCATTCCTTGTTGAACTATGAGAAAAGGATTAGGAAAAGTTCAAAGCCCTTAACATTCACACAAATGGGACATTATAATTTATTTTTCTAATTTTATAAATTCATTAAAATTTTGTATTAAAAAATTGAATAAAGAGAAATTATTATTTTCCAGATTATTTTTCTTTAACCGTTTCATACCTTCCTCTTGTAAAATCCCACCGCAATTCCTTCAATTTTTAATCAAAGACAACAGTTTCCTAATTAGATTTTCCAATCGGATAATTACACCCAACCCTAGAAGATGGTTTATAGGAGGGCTGACAAATGCTGCAGAGAGACTTCTTTGGAAACATTTGTCTAAAAGGAAATGTACCTTAAGGGTAAATGCGACGTTCTTTCCCACTCCTTGATTTTCCACTCGTGAATTTCACAGCACACACATAGCATGAAAACGCACCCTTCGAGAGACACACAGTGCCGGAGGGTTCATTTCAACTCCAAACACACAACATTTTGGGGAAATCCACTGTTGACATATTTACTTTAAGGATTTCAATGTGAAATTAGTTGGAAATTTTCAGGAGGGCGTTTGGGATTGCCTTTTGCCCATACAACCCAGAAAAATTCTTTTATTTTGCTCGCGTGGCTTGGCAATTGTCCCCGAATTGTCCCCCGGCCGCAACAAGAGCCGAGAGATAATACCAAGAAGTCTTTTCATGTGCATCGGGTGTGCGGGAGATAAAGGTTTGAAAAGTTGTGCGGAACAGTGAGACAAGAGTGACATAAGAAATTGTCCACTCCCATTGTCCACTGTGCGGACAATTAATCATAATTTGAATAGGACGCGGTATATGTGACATAGCACGTTGGGCATAAATTAATTTCTCGCGCTCCATTCACTTTTGGCATAAAAGACTTTTCATATTGTGGCACCACACAGTGGAAAGTTCACGGTGTGACAGTGACAAAAATCAGTGAAATACAAGACACTATTGTCTGATGGATCTTCCGCTACATGGAGACAATGGCAAAAGAGATGGAGCGCAATCATCGGTGATCGTGCAGCAACAAAAGAGGTGCGACACTCGCCATATAAATGTCTCATGTGCGGTGGAGAAGATGCCTTGTTGTGGAAGGGAATCTGGTCACAGAAGCTCATTCTGTGTGAGAAGAAAATTATCATATACCTCTATTCCTCATGTACATAATACCCTGTGGTGTGGAGATGAAGAGTGGCACGAGGAAGAACAATAAGAGAAGTAGCTCGATGATCGTGGGTTGAATTGTGTGACTGAGTGGCTCACACAAGATGTGATGAAGATCATTGGACAAATTTGTCACAGAGAAGCCACACGAGAAATTTGCCTCACATCATTGATGAGCACATCAAACAACACACCGCTCTCCACCGCAAGAGTACGAGGTAGAGAGGAGAAATTTCGCGCATTCACAAGCCTTGGAAGTTGCGCCCCAATAGCAACCAGCCAGTGGTGTGCAAAATGTGCATGGAATTTAGAGCAGAGAGATGTTGGTATACATGTACACTACCCGTCAAAAGTTTCCGGGCAAGCAAAAATGGCGTATTTTTGAAGGCAAATTTCAATTGGCTATATCTCCGGCTGTGGTTAACCGATTTTCAAAAATCGACCAGTTTTGGAAAGGTACATTTCTCACCTTTCCAAAACTGGTCGATTTTTGAAAATCGGTTAACCACAGCCGGAGATATAGCCAATTGAAATTTGCCTTCAAAAATACGCCATTTTTGCTTGCCCGGAAACTTTTGACGGGTAGTGTACATATGTACTTTGCTCTTGACAGAGTATTTTATGAAAAATCCCGTGGAATTTTCAGAGATATATCACCCCATATGTGATCCAATAGCATTACATTGGTTTTGTGCAGCAGTGGCTGACCAGCAAACGACGAGGTCGATAGTCTTCTTTTGCCTGACACCCAGCTCGCTCCACATGTTGCCCAGGACTCTTTTCTCTCATAAGAAGTCAACTCTTTATGTATAGCACCTTGTTATCGGCGTGATCTCGCGTTTTATGAACAATTTCCAATTAAATGGCTCTCGTATGAAGCGACAACAGTATTGCATTAAAAGGGTTATATGAACTGGCTTGCTTTTGCGCCCAGACTATGATCCAATCGATGTGCGATCATTGGACACAAAATCACCAACAGGAGGTGGCGGGAGGTCAAATGGTGTGAATTGTGACGATATACATACATACATAGCAAAATGGATTGGCGATTGTGCGAGGAAATTGCACAAAATGAGGAAAATTGATCAACACTCTCTGCCACACAAGAAAAATCATCCAATGAGGAAATTATTTTGCATCAACATTGAGAGGGAAATGAGATTGGAAATTCCTTTTGCTGCAAAAGCGATAGAAAAGATGCATAATATGGACACACTGTGTAAGTTTACGTTAAGGAAGGTGAAATTGGCACCAATTTCCTATGTCTGCTTAAAACAGAAGAGGCTTTTAATTTCTTCAATTAAACGTCAAATTTTATTAAAAGTTTTTGAAGAAATGAATTAAAACTATTTTCCGCTTTTTTTCATCTTATTTGTTAAAGAAATATTGACATGATGGAGGCGCCTGGTAGTTAAATAAATCGATACAATAATTTTTATGAAAACGTTAGAGCTTAAAAAATAAAGCGACGTTTGTCTTAAGATTTAAGATAAAAATTTCTTTAAATTTTAATTTACATTACGAATTACGAATTACGAAAATTGCATAAATTGTAATTCAATTTACGTTTTTTACTTTCAGTGGAGACGCCGGGTTTTTCAGGGCACTCTGGAGATGAATGGTTGTAATCAGGCGTCTCCATAATCACAAATCAATCATAAATCAGAAGAGATTACTGAAAAAGTCAAGAAGAAAAACTTCTATATATTCTGTTCTTTCATTTGAAATTATGTTCAATTCAGAAACATAATTAATTAATGATTAATGATTAATTAAGATTAACAAATATCATGAATCTTTTTTTGCAAAAATTAAGTGGAATTTTTACGGTAACAAAAGAATAATTAATGCAGCAACAATTCATGGAACTTTTCCACCCCTTTAAGTCTATACGGGGCACATGGGCATTTGCCCGTAAATCTCCCTCATTGAACGCGATTGAGGCAGCTCTGGATGAGATGAGAAACCTCACAGTGCGATCTTGTTAATTAATGGTGTCGTGTCCCATGTCCTCATGTCCGTGTCTTTCTCGCTTAGTCTCTATGCCGCGCTATCAATACTTGTGGTCTCCACCATATCGTCGTCCCTCACACAGTGTGTGTCTTGAGACACGGAATTAGTTATTCCCATTCACCCATTCCCCCCTGCGCGCGACCCCTTCATGGGTGACACACAATGTTGTTGTAGGTACATTTGGAAATGTGGCCAGATGAGGTGAACCCGAGAACATTTACTTGCGGTTCTCTCTGGGAGGAACTCTACCATCATTGAGCTACATATGTACAACTCCTCCACACCCGCACGTCCCATTTCCCAGGAGGCACCACGAGACGATGGCTCAGGGTGCTTCGTGGTGCCTTTTGTACAAATTGCTCCATCCTGCAATACCGTAATTTTCATTAGCTGTCAGATTGCGAGCCACAGTGTCATTTACAATTGGAAGACACTCCGCCGGGCATGTGTGAACGGGGATCGCGCGGGTACAGCAACAACAGCTGCAAGAAAGGCGCAAAGCAACAGCAATGCATGATTGCCAAAACGGCTCACACCTTCATTTCGCTCACTCCTTCACCGCAAAACGACATTGTCTTCTAATCACCTGAGCAAGTGACAGCGTGTCTCATCGGCTTCCTTGTCCTCCTCCGCCCACCCACTCGTAGCTGTGTGACAAATCCCCGCGTGAGATGGGAAGATCTTGGCACTTGGAGTGGCAATTATTCCACCCATTCCTATATAGCGATTGACTCTGCAATTTGAGATGCAACGAGCAGTGCCAACGAATTAAATCTGCGACTTGATGCATAAATCCATCCTGTCTCAAGTCTGCACTGTGCAGAGAGATGTTGCTGAAGGTGCCATGAAGTCATTTCAATGTTAGAGCGAAGAATTTCAATTGAGTCTCAAATGGCACATAAAATTCAAGGACTCTGATCATTTGAGGAAGCAAATCTGTAGTAGAGTAATAAGAGGAGTGCTTGCCCATAAGGTGTTATGTATGTATATGGTTTTAAAAAAATCTGAGAATCATTGCATTAACAGCAAGAGGCAAAAGAATTTTCCATCGCTTGGAAATGTCGCAGAGAAAGTTCCATCAATAAATCAAAGAGGTGGAGGACAAAAAATCTGGGTATGTAAGCCGTGAAACAAGATGGAAAAAATGTATACCATATGACTACAATTAAAGTTTAGTCCATCCGTGTGAACTAATTAACATTTTTACAGCTTAATTGCAGAGAGGAAAGCACATCCATGTGATTTCGATCGGGTTCTTTTGGCGGAAGCCGTTCTCAACTTCTCCTACTTACATATATGTATTATTTTTTTACGGGGTCCAGCTGGTAAATGATGATAAATTCTCATCTTGTCCGATGGTGCAAAGAAAAGATGCGCGGAGGGCGTCTTAATAATGGGCAAGAGTCAGTAAATTATCTCAAAGTCATTTGTCGTCTTTTCTTCTCTCTTGTTTACTATTTTGCCACACAGAGAGTCACAATTAAATGGTTTTTTTTTGTAGAAGAAGACCCACGGAGGTAGGGATGAAAGTACTTGAAGATTTATTGAGGTATTGTCGCGCAAAATGTGACAAATTTATTCTACCTGAGACAATGGCCATTTCCTGACCCTCAATCTCTTTTGGTGGACAGACAGAAGAAGAAAAAAAACGACTTGCGGATCTTGATGAATTAATTGCTCGTGAAGAGAAGCTCTCATGCATCTCAGGTGTATCCAGAGCGGAATTATATATAACTTTGGGCCTCTTTTTTTTGTTCCTCAGCACCATCGTCTTATAATGAGAGTGTCACACAATTTGTCACTTTTTAACCAACCATTTCTGTCGCCCCATCTTTCTTATGCCGGTGGACAGTCGCCTAAATGGATTGTGTCATAGTTGAGAGACGATGAAATTCATGAGAAAATCACCTAAAAGAATCTCCTAATTAGAAGTTACTTGAATTATGATTCCCGGAAACTCTTTAATCATCCATGGAAGGTGTATGGGATCTATAGAAAAAAAAAGAAGAAAGAAAATCCCCCACGGTGTGACAATTTCATTCTAATAAATCCAATGAATTTTTAAAAGTGGTTTTCGGAAGAATTCTATATCATAAAAAAGGGAGAAAAACTAATCTCTTTTTAGGGGAATTTTTCATTATTTATTTTGGTTGTATAAGTTGTTGTAAAAGTTTTGTGATTTTTTTTTCTTTTAAAGTTTTAATTTAATGCTAAAATTCCATCTTAGAGCCTAATTAGTTTACTAAAGTCATGCAGAAATTACTAAATTAGCATAACTTATCTCAAGAAGTCTAATAATGTTTATTTTATGGGTTTTAAACATTTTAGAATAAAAAGCAACAAAATATTTAAAATTTATGCACACACTTAAAAAAAATTAGAAGAAAAAAACCTTCCTCCACCTTTCAAGAGAGAAGTGGATTTTTTTGGCGCGACAACATGCGGATTCCACGACTTCTAACAATTTTCGACCCATGGAGAGACAAAAATTTCTTGAGATATTGATTGAGCTCGCCGCGCTCGATTAGTTATGTATATTTGTATATATTTAAATGGTTTGTTTTTTGAAGAACAACCGAAAATAAAATGATTTATGCTATGTCAAGAGATTTTTTTCTCATGCCACTCCACCAGAGGCGCACGCTCGGCGAATTCTTTCCCACTGATCCCGTGACCTCGTCCAAGATGAGTGTGGGGAAGAATTTACATAAATTAATTGACCCACACACACATCAGGGCATACAGCCGTGTTAAGTGTTGCAATTGTTTTGCCTTTTGGGCTAAAAGAAAGAAAAAAAAAGAATCATGCATTTGCAGCAAAGAAATCACTACGGGACTTTCATCTTCAACTCGATCGCTTCCTCGCGCTTCATGAATCTTCTCGCGGTGGCCTTATACTGTGTTGTCTGGGCTCTTTTGCCTTCCACTCTTTTACTCGCTTATACATAATTTCGTCGCGCACGTCTGGTGTACACAACTCGCGGGAGAGATCCGTGCTAAAATTAACTGAAAAATTTTAAAAGCGTCGTTTATTTTTTTTTTCTTCTACACCCGTGAAAAGTGACAAATGACAGATTTGTTATGAATATTGAATTACGCCACACCGTTTTATGTTTTGTTTATAGGCCATCACATAGATTTCATTTGGACATACGCACCACTATATAGCAGGGAGAGTCCCATGCCAGATGTTTTCTTTGCTGATCGCTATATAGCATGAAACGAGAGGAGAAAAAAAAACGTCTCGACCAAGAGATTGCCAGAGAGACGCATATTTTTAGATGATATTCTGTCCATCGTCAATAAATCGTCTCATATTGATTGGCATTTAGATGGTTAATTGAATATTTCTTCATTTATCTCTCTCAAGATATTTCGTTTGGTCGACAACGCAGAGTTGCAAAAATTGTTGCGTAAAAATTAAGTAGATTTCAGACTCTTTTACAAAATGATCAAACAGCATAGCAATAATTTTTTTTTTGCAATAATACATAAATAGCTATATATATACAAAAATATATCGCATTACCTATAATCCATGAAAGCTCTAGAAAAGCTCTTCAAATTAAAACCCTTTCATATCTGCTTTCAAACATCTTCCTCGTCTCATCTTCCCGATTGTATCGGAATAATTCTAACTATGCGATTATAGGTAAAGTAAAGGACACAAGAGATGTGATTGAAACACCTGGAGAGCCTTTCCATCGGCACTCCAAGTACATTCAATGAGCATTTCTGTGTGGAATCCTCAAAGCCTGTGAGAAAATGTTTCTACATCTCCAATATTTATGGCACATGGATCGATTTCGCGCGAGATTGCAGGCAATCACAGGGAGGCAATTAAGGCACCCATGCGGGAATCAATGATGATGTCTCAGGGCGGAACATCGCGGAAATGAATCCCTCACTGGAAGTTTCCCGCCGAGTTCGGCGTTTGTCATCCATGAGCCGCCCTTTTGGCGCTCGATTAGCAATAAATCTGCACACTGTCGGGGTAAGTGTGATATACAGAATAAAAAAAAATAACGTACAAAAGCCACAAGAAAGTAAATGTTTATTTTCCATCTCACTCACACACCGCGCAAAACAATTTAATTCACCTTTCCATGATGTTATGTATGTAATGTAGCATTCTTTCCATGGGAGAGTGATATATCCCCGCGCGAGAATTCTACCGGGACCCCTTCAGGGCAACAGAGAAGAGAAGAATCTCTTTTTTTTTGTTTTTTAGCCAGAGACGGGAGGAGGATTTCATCCAAACATGACTTCTCTCACTTCCCAGGGCAGCCGCGAGAATGGTTAAAAGGGAGAGCAGGATACATTTAGCATTGAAATGGCATCTTAAAATCATGTTATGAGTATAAAACTTCAGACGCATCCATCAATTATTGCACTTTTGAATAAATTGTTTCATCTTCAGCGCACCACAATTCCATATCATGTTGGTGCGGGGCGGCAATGGTGGACGATAGAGTTGTGTACACTGAGAATAAAAATCGTAAAAATTAATGTTTAGCAATGAAAATAAATTCTTTGATAAATTATATTTTAAGGACTTGGATTACTTACATGGCTTATTAACCCTTCGATGCAAGAAGATCAAGTTTGATGAATAAAATTTTCTCACAATTAAAAGAAATCTTCAAGAATTCTAGGATCCCTAAATACGATAAAATACAAAGCGGAAATTCTTCGTTTCAAATTTTCTTTTTAACTTCCAAGGAATACACCAAAAATATTTTAGAATTTTTGAAAAATAACTTGTGGTCCTGTTGGGTTAAATTATATGTACATTAAATGCTATAAATGTTAATCTAGTCGAAAGTGATTCTTTCTTTTCCTAATGCAATATTTTTGTTCCATTAAAGAACTTTAGGAAAGTTGATGAATGTGAGGAAAGGTTCCAGGAGGTAAGAACCACATAGTCCTTTCTCTTTTCTAGAAATGTTATAAAAATTACATCGAAGTACTTTTATACTTTGCTAAAGATTCTCTTTTAGCATCCTATATTTTTTTCTCGGTGTTTTTGCTATGAGGATTGAAGGAATAAGGGGGGCGGTATCGTAAAAGTGATTTGGCGGGAAATCGACAGATAGTGGAATATGCAACAAGACGATGGAGAGAGAGAATGTTTCTCCTATTTCTACAGCCTTTGACAGTTCGTGAAGGTGCTCCCCGTGGTGCCAGGTGATCGTGTCGAGTGCATGAACCGCGTGGCTGTCCAATTCACGCGCGCACACAAAAACCCACGAGCAGCTCGATCGTGCCCCAAGCATAATTGCTCATGTCAACTCCATGACAATAGAGCAGGTTTCAATCTTCCCCAAAGTAAACAAATTGATCACAAAAGAAATTCACTTCAATTCAACATCGTAAGCGCCACTCTTTTCGCACGTTCAGCGACGTCTTCATGCTTTATATGTTATTTATTAATTTTAATTGTTTCCAGTTAATACCAATATTTTCACTCAACACTTATCATTAGTGTCCCTGCGAGCGATACGCGTCAACCAATTGAATGGGGGGTTTTTGTGGACAAAGTTTAGCATGCATTTTAAACTTTCTCTCCATTTATTGAATTTTATGCGAATTTTAAACAGATGCTGCCACAAGACATTTTGGAGAACAACTCAATTACACATCTGTCGAATTTTGCTAATTTATATCCATTCTCTGCATTGATTGAATGCTAACAATTGATGGCTTTTAAAGAGCTTTTATTATTAGTTTTCTTTACAAGTTTATCAGTTACTTTTTGAATTTTGTTTAATTTAAAATTTGAAGATTTAATTCTTTAAAAGCTTATTGCAAAGAAATTAAGTAACAATTAAAGCTGCAGACATTATTCCGATTAAATAATCGCTACTAAATTAATTTTGTTGTTTCTTAACAATTCAACAAGATACTTTAAATCTCTCAAACATGAAAAGCAGCGCCTGCATCGGGGGAAAATGAAAATCTTGCAAATCTAATCTTAGTCCATTATAAAGTGCTCCGAGTCATCGCGTCGCACGGGTATAAAATGTGATCAAAATCCTTCTCTTAAGAGTTACAAAATTATTGCCCAGACTATCGCAACAGTGAAGAAATTTATCGATTCAATTCCGCATGGCGAGAGTATATAGGATGCAGTGGTGCACTATGCAAGAAAATTAATAACATCCATATTGCTGTGTGATTGATGAAATGCTGGAACGTGACAAGTGTGGAATGAAATTGGTGCAAATTGTGGGTAATATTTATTTGAATATTGTGAAATATTATTTGCAACGGGAGAATGGCTTCAAGTGCGCGATGGTGAAAAATTTCACGCAGTTTGCCAACGTTGCAATTGCGTTGGACCTGTCTCAGCTGGTCAATGCGCTAAGATTTCTTCTTCACGAGGGAACTAACAGGGGGTCTTTGTTTTGGGGATGAGGTGATGGTGAAGAAATTGAACCAGATGACGCCTCCCTTGTTTCTGAGGGTGAAAGAATGAGGTAATTAGTGGGTATAGGAGTTGGTGGTGGAGCGAGTAAGAGAGAACCCTAAGAAGACATCTATCATTCTTATTTGAGGATTTTTTTGTTGCTCCTCTCCTCATAGCTAAATCGTCTAACAAGATTTCTCGCTGCCCTTTTAATTACACTCCACACAGACTTAATAGTTGTGTCTCACAAGATTTTTTTTGGGCCCTTGAGGAATTTGTGGAAAATGAGGGATGTTGGGATGATTTTCAGCAAGAAGACAAGGGATTTGTCTCAAGGAAAAAAAATCTTCCCATCTCCTGCAAAGGGGATGAAAGATTTTCCCATGGAGGGTGGATGGGCAATTTTTCATTTTCAACCCCGCCAAAAAAAATTCTTTGAAGAAAGAATCACAGCTAAAAGGAACAACAATAAGAGAAGAAAAGAAATAGCTCGTGTTATGGGTTGAAGAGAAGTAGCTTCTTCTCTGTGAGATTTCAATTCTACATATCTCTCACGCCATAACACTTCTTGTAGATTATGCTGCTGCGTGTATTTTGTTGAGGCAAGAGCCTATATGCGCGGATGGACAGTCGGAGTAAACTAATAAAATTGATAGAGATGATATCATCGTTGGGTTATATTTCTTCGGGGGCCAATTCGATGTGATCCACCTTATCTAAATTGTGTCATTCTTAATGCTTTTTTAATTTAATGATTCAATTAAATTTTTTTTCTTGTCCCTTCCTTACGCGGTCTCCATGCGCTTTTGTGCTTCCATCTCACACGTTAGACCACCAACAGAAGTTCATGACACGAAAAGAAGAACATTTTTTCAGTAGCATTTTCACATGACGTCTTCTCTTCCTTTGTATCCCATCATCTCAAACTCATCTTGCTGCATTGATATAGCCCCAGAACAAGAATTCTTTTGGTGGAGTCTCATGGAAAAAGATGATGGATAAAGAGGAGAATTCACTGCGTCGCATCAAATCTGTCATTCCCAATTTAATGTGCGTCTCTCCTCTTTGGGATATAATGACGCTTTAGTGACAATTATTGGCGGGAACGAGTTTTTTTTATTGATCTCGCGAGATTTCATGGAGAAACCACCCGGAGATACAGACAAGATTGAATATTTTTGTGTCTCTCTGGTGTCCTCCAAAAGATGATGGATCCCCCCAAAGCAACTTGCGGCATAGCCAATTTCTCATTTTGAGATTTTTACAGCCCACAAGGTGTGGGGCACCCTGTGATTATATTTTTTTACGAGATGGTGGCAATGGATGTGACTCGAAAAGAGTCACCTTCAATTAGGGACAATTCACTGGAGTTTGATGGACAAAACGACCGCCACTGATTTTTAGCTTCTTGAATTTATCCTCCATACCACAGAGGAGTCATTCTTCGTATTCTCAGAATCTTCCACCTCACATCGCGCACACGTCATCTCTTGGCCAATCTCTCTCAGGAATTCTGCCAAAGGAATTTTCCCTCGCCAAGGAATTCATTATTGGGCAAAAAAAAATAACGAAAAAGAAAAATTCCCGCACATGAGACACAAAATGCCAGTGATCTTTACGAGTCACAAAATTCCTTATCGCACTCTCAAAGTCACTTAATTATAAATAATCTAGAATTTTTACGACTCCCCGTCAATTTGGGACACCAAATGGAGGAAGTGTGTTTTAGCTGCCGTTCAAATGACCACATTAACGTTCTCCTGCCTCTTTACTCCTTCACCCGCGGGAGTCTTGTACAAGAACCCTCGCAAATCGACTTCTGCTTGTATGGAGAATCCAAAAAAGAACGCATTTAATTTATTTGGAGAGAATATTTAACGTATAAATAGCGCGGCGTCTATTAAGCTATAAGGAATTGATTTTTTGAAATATTTATTTAATGCATTTCTTATTATTTTAAAAGAGCAAAAAAGAGTTAATTCTTTAATTAGTTTACATTAAGAAAATGCATCCAAATCTTGTAACGAAAGTTCTCAAATAAATTTATTATTATTATTTTTTTTTAAATAAACGAAACCCCTTAAAGAAATTCCCTCAATACAAAAAGAACCATCCTTCTTGAAATTGAAAAAAAAGGAGAGAATAATAAAATAATTTTTGGGGAGAAATTTGCATTCTCTGGTGAAATTCGCCGATTAAATTTGAACAGATGAAAAAAATATGAGGAAAAGTGACAATTTTTATGGTGTGGAAAAAAGGGAATTGAGGGAAGGAAATGAATATCATTGAGGCAAATTTATTCTCCCTTTGCGCCCTTGCCAAGATGTCACACAAGAAAGTCATGGGCGCAACATATTGCTCTCAAAATGATACATTTATAGGGTGCAATTTATAGCACTGTGAGGGTGGAAAAATGACGCAATACAATTTCTCTCCTTCTGCATTTCAAGTAGATTTTGAGCTATTTTGTCACAACTTACACCCACAAATATTCCAGCATAAAAACATTAAAATTGTGCTGTGTGGAAAAATTGAAATTCATGCTTTGCGTTAGGATTTTGGATTTAGGGTTGCTTTTGTGAGAGGTGTGGGGAATATCCTTCGTGCCGGGAGGAAATCGCATCCCTATGGTGGTGGAGATGATGAAATTGGAAGAACAAAGTGATGCGCGACTTTGCCTTTCGTCCGTTTAAATTAAAATATAATTCATTGGGCAAACATTGTGTGGCATGAACTCCAAGACATTCTCCCTCTTCCAACCATTGGGATTCTGCCTTTTCTTCCTCATCGAGCTATTTAAGGAATCCGTTTGAAGTTCTCTGCCAGTGTGTATGTGTGTGTGTTTTTTATCCTTAAACCTTAATTAGTTTTTTTTTTCTGCTCAACTTGCCCCCATATTCACCTACTCTCGCTGTATACCACCTACTTAGTGGAACAGCGAGTCATGAACCTTCCTTGACATGAGGATGCTGCCGTCAAGAGAAGCTGAAGAAAAAAATTAATAAGAAAACGACTCACGCATTGTTGGTGAAATATTTTCATATTCTACATTTTTTCTTTCTAATTATCAGTTGTTTTTCTTTTAATATATATAAAAAAATAAAATTCCACTTTGATGAAAAGCCCCCGGTGGAGTGGAAAAAATGGGTGAAAAGTGCCAACAAAGTGTCTCCACAGAAGTCCCCCTCGTCCCCATCAAAGGCAGCATCCACACTGAAAAATTCTTTTTGGTCTCTTTGCGAATGAGGACTACGGAGGAAAGGGGGTGTGGGTGAAAATTAAAATATCTCCCAGCATATTTCAGAAATTCCATAGAAAAGCAAGGAGATTAGGGCATGGAGACGATGGTGAGGACGGTTTGGAAAGTCAATGCAAAATAAATGAAATCAAATTGAAATTGTTTAATCACCCATTTTCGACATGAGTTCGGTCATATATTAAAAGTGGGTGGTGGTGGGGTATAGCCCCCAGTTCAAAAGCACCGGGTTTTCTGAAAGTGTATTTCCGCTTGACCAAACAGACAAGATTATAATCATCTTTTGAACCCCCGAACCCGGGACAGGGTGAAACGAGGAGACACCCACACCCCTAGAAATCCCTCGAGGGCTACATCAATATATACACACTCACCGCACACACCCTGTGCGAATACTTTTGCAACCTCTCGCCCTCCCCCCCGGCCAAACACAACAATCTTTCTTGATCATCAAAAATGTAAACTCGAGAGTTGGATTGGGAACAGCACACAGAGACCACCTCATCCCCACGGTCGCACATTCCAACTGTAGCAAAATGTTTGTACAAATAGAATGGGGTTGACAGTGAAAATGATATATTTTGACCCCTTTTTCCCTCGGTTCACTCAACTGCTGGGTTGGGTGGGTGTGGGTGCGTGTGCCACCAGAAAACAACCCCCGCACTGTGGCTGTGTCGGAGTTGAAAATTCCAGAATCCTAGTCACTCGGTAATTATTTCTGCATGATTATTTATTTTCTAGCAAACAAACCCCTGTCTCGGGAACTCTTTTCGCATCAGTTAAATATTACCGAGAGAGGAGGACTCGTGTTTGTCTTTCTTCTTTTCTGCCACTCAAATAAGAGGATCCATTTAGAATGAGTTCGTGGTACAAGGGGGGTTGATAAGCAATCTTACATTATTGTTCAGAAAACTTATGAAATAAAATAATATTTGAATTTGGCGCGCACTCGAAATGGTGAATTCGTGTGGTGAAAATAGAGAATGTGGGGAAAAAAGAATGATATGGCGGCAAAAATAACAGATCGGATTTAGAAGGCAAAATGTACGGATGCAAACGTACTTGCTCCGTAATAAAGTGCAATTTTATCGCGTAAAATATGAAAATTTCGCGAACATTATGTTAAAAAAAAAAGATATCAAAAGAAAAATTTTTCTCTCTTCAAAAAATCATTTAAAGCATCATTCTAATTTCTCTTTAAATAAGTCATTTGCCCTTCTATGAGAAATATAGGTAACGAGAATACTGAACTCACATTGTGATTAATTACTAACCCCTAAATTTCCCAGGAGTAGCTTCACATTGAATCTGAGGAATTTCTCATTTATATTACCTCCCACTCTGCACCCAGCATTGGACAACAGTTTAAATATGTTTAATGAAAACCACTTTGTCACAGACTCTACACCACCTAATTTACAATTAAAAGCAACCAAATGAAATTTCACCCATTGAGCGGAAAATTGGACGGGGTTTCCGCACGCAGCAGGAAAGGTGGTGGGCCGAAGATGTCATGCAATTAATTATGCGTGGCGCACAAATTCAAATTAAAAACATTTTCCCTCACCATGCGGAAGAAATGCTGCGTATGGCTTTTTCTTTTCTTTTAGCATTTTCAACAATGGACTTTTTTTTCTTCTTCTTCGTTGGCTATAATCCGTCTTAACAGCCTTTTTTTGCGCTCAATTTCCCACCCCGCTTACACGGGAGAAGGGGACAAAGTGGAAAATATGGTTCTTAAGACATCAGGAAGATGGTTTCACGCACGTAATTAGGCGCGTATTTTGAAGGAGGAGAAAATAAATTTATTAGCTAACAAGGGATGAGACTCGAACTTCAGTTCACTGATGGGTTTTTTTGCCCTCTATTAGAGAGAGAGAGCGTACTCACCTGACGATTTATCTTATAATCCTGTCTGATTATTTTTTATAAGAAATGACAAATTGGCGGGAAAATGGAGAAAATATTTTTGTATAAAATCTTTTAGAAGGAAAAATCTTTTTTAGCTTGGCCTTGTTGCGTGAAACAATCAATTTTGAAAGGAAAAAAAAAAGGTTGAGGGGATAATTGCAAAATAGCTCAATGAAGGAGCCACAGGGGAGAAATTGCGAAAGTGAATTTGGTCTGAGAAAAGCAAATCACCACAAATATCCTCATATATTTCCAGCAGCAACCCTTCGTATATATTTTTCCACCCCCTCTGTTGAAGATTCTTTTTTTTTCACGTTCTTATGCAGGGGGTTAAAAGTGTTTCAATGTTGTCATGAAATTCTAATGGGTCGCCTCGTTAAAAAAGTCATTTAAAACAACCACGAAGGAGTGAGAAAAAATGTCGTTTCTTGACTTTATGGATATGATGGCTTTTTTTCGGTAATTTCTGCTGAGCACAGTTCTGCTAAAAAAAAGGAAAAGAAATGGGAATTATGAAACATATAATATGATGAAAGTCGTGGCAATTTGGTGGTGGCATTAAGTAAATAAATGGCCTCTATTAGTGCTCCATGGAAAATTTAACATGCACAAAATTCAACCCCTTTCTGTGCTCTCTTGCACCTCATACCGCGCACCAAGGCGAAATGTGTCCATGTTACTTGAATAAGGAATAAGAAAAGGGGATTCTTGGCGTAGAAATTGTGTGGCTGATGGCAGGGAGTTGGATGTGAAAATTGCACTGCAACAATGGAAATTCTGTGGGAGCGTTCTTGCAACTTTTGACACACTCTCATCGTCTTCTTGGCTTTCATTACAAAGTTTTCCATCCTGACACTTTTGATGGACGACGTCTGGCTCTGGCTCTTTGACGTCCTGAATGTTCCTTTCTCTCTACAAAATGGAGCTCCTTATGGCCAAAGCGAATCTCGTATGCACTTCAAGAAACACAAATCCCTCTAACCAAGAAAAGTCTTTTTCATCCATAAATTCTCAACTTTGTGCATCGTCTTGAATGAAAGGAGGGAGAAGTAGAAAAAAAAATTCTTTGCCCCCAGGAGTCTCTTCTTTTGAGATTCGCTCCACCATAAGCCAGAAAATAGAGGAAGCAGAAGCATAATTAATACGGCGATTTGCTCAATTAACGTCTTCACTGAGGAGCTTTGCACGATGATCATAATTCTCAAAGCACGCGATCGAGGGTGAGACCCTCTCGTGAGTGACCAACGCATGGACTGTGCAATTCTGCACAATAAATTCTCGGCCACCTTGAGACAATGCTGTCTTTTGTCTCCGAGACGCACTGTTTGTGTGTGAACTTGCCATTAGATCAATTGTGTGCAGACAATGCTAATTTGCCAAACAGATTAGTGACCATTGAGCCAAAGGTGCTAATACCATCTGCAAAATTGAGCTCTTTTTTCTTTACATTATTCCTCCACTATATTTATTTACGCTGCTAATTACCTCGAACAATTCCACGTGGACAAAATAATTTTGTCTCAATTCTCAGAGAGAATTTTCCATACAAACTATATCGTTTTCAATGAATATGAATGAGGTAATTAATTAGCAAGGTATTTAAAAGAGAATTTAATTTTAAATCCTTTTTTCTGAGAAATCTATCTTTACATAATTTGTGATACAAACATACCAAAAGATTAATATAAGATCAATAAATTTTATGTATTTAGAGCATAATTAAAAAATGAAAATCACGAGCAAATAAAATTGGAATCAAATAAAAATCAAAGCATATGCTTTAGGGCAGACATAATATAATTACATACAAATTTATGTATAACTAAACATATAAGTTTAATACATTAACCTACAAGTCGTTCGACTACTGCAAATAGCCAAGCAAGATGTACTCAATGATTTTATATGGCGGAGAAGCTTCCTCCATGTGCAGCACAATAAAATAATTTTATTGGGAGTGAAACAAATTTGGTGCCTAGAGAAAAATCGCACGTAATAAAATTCAAATCTCAAAATCAATCGAATTGGTTGTGCATGAACATTTTAACACGCGAAGATCTCTCTGCTGCACATAAGTATAAAATGCGGGAAGTTTCCTGAACTCGCGTTGTGTGGTGATGATGATGATGAAGGGCAAGGGCAGTTGGTATGGCCTGGCCCGAGTCGTATTTTACATGTGCTAAGTGCGCTGAGAAAGTGGATGCAATGGTGAATGTTCATGGGAAGAAAAGAAGAAGAAGAAAAAAAAGACAATTGTGGGTGGCTCCATTTCGCACCCACTATTGAACCTGAGAGAAGTCAACAATAATCTGCACTTGTTGTCTTACAAGTGGCGCGGTGGTACAATATGAATTTAACACCTCTTTGCACCTTCAAAAGCATTTTGAGTATCATCTTGTGGTACGATCTGAATATAAAGAAAAGAAATAAAATAAAAAAAAACATCTTCACAGAGAAGGAAAATAATATTTAGGCGTGCAGCGCGCCAGAAAGACCGCGCGCGGTGGAATTCCATTTGGCAAAAGTGCTCCATATGGGCTGATGTTGTGAATTACTTGAGGTGTGCAGAAGAAACGCGATGGTGCGTCTGAGATTGGGCATGAGGGAAATGTGTTGAAAGTGAGAAAGCAAAGAAAAGACTCAAAGGGCATGAAAATGTGTGAGATTAAAAGTCGATGGCGAAAATTAACGTCTCTCCTAGGCATTTGAGAGGTTCTCAACACCACATACATATAGGAAAGATTGACCAGGAGAGATCACCAGGAGGTAACAACGAATCCACCCCCTTCTCTGGGCTGATCCTCGCGAGAGCTCACACACAAAACTACCTTGCTGGCCTCACTTTGTCTTCACTTTTTTTTTTACTTCACAAAGAGATGCTCCGCGATGCATTTAATAAAGCATCATCGAACAAATTCAACTCTTTATTATACATTTTCCATCTTTCTCCTCTTCTCCATGTGCCCCATTCCATGGGTAGATTTTTCCTTGTACAATGCATCCAAAAGCCAGTGCACCTTATCCAAGTGAATTTTATGCGTCTCGTGACTCAAAGTCACGAACTTCTCATTTATAATTTAGGTGACGCGCGAAAAATGGACGCTCAAAGTGATGTCGATCGGTAGCGTATGTAATTATGATTTTTATTCTAAACCATTTGTGCTGTGGATCACCAACCTCAACTTATATTCACAATTTTATACCTCACTGTGGATTGCGGATAATCACAAAATATGCTGCTCATAAGCATTTCTTTGGCATTGGCTACATTGGTTACACTGTGTGCAAGAAAACCAGAAGTAAGAAAACTTTGAGCATTTGATAAAAAAAAAATATTATACCTCTATACCATTTTCTATTCAATTAATTACAAACTGCCCATGAAGTTGAACAAAAAACCTTTAACTATAAAGATAAAGCTTTTAAAAAAATAAATCATTATTTATATGAGGCGGATTTACGTAACTCTTCTATATTGTAAAAAAAATATTTTATTTTTAATTAAAAGAAAATTTTTAAACGATTCTCAATTCTTAAAGTTTCTTATCAGAATAATCTGCATTCACCGAAGAAAGTTTCTCATGCACTTTTCCCTTTGATTAAGATATTTCTCCATATAATAAATTGTATGACAAAGAAAGGTGGAGAATTTAATTTTGTAATTTTTAGCAAATAAATTAGTTTAGGTGCGTGAAGAAATTGTATTTTAATTAGTATGTTATGTACCTTAAGTAAAATGTCCAATTTTGTTACAGTGTAATGAGAAAATGCATATATAGAGGTGAAAATGTGCGGGTGCATCTTATAAATCAAATTTGATAAACACGATAAATATACCAATAACGTGATACTTATGTATATATATTTAAAACCGCAGAAATTAATATTTCATCCTCTTTCACTTCCGTATATAACTTCAATTCTGTTTACTTTCGCCTAATTACATGACCTCAAAGGTTTTTTGGGTGAGAACTTTCATTTCAGCAGCGCGTATCCTTTTGGTTTGATAAGTATTCCCCGAAAGGATTAGCTTTTGGGAAAATTGTATGGGTGTGTTGTACCTACATACTTCAATTGCGAGAGAGAGACCTGAAAATTAATTTTAGACATTTTCACCCTCTTTCGCAGCAAGATGTGCAGCCGCACCAACGTTGAGAGAATGTTTATTTGAATGCAGCTATATACGCGCACAAGAAAAGTAACTTGTTTACAGTGTGTGGCAATTTAAACTGTGGCAAAGTCCAATAAAATATTTTGTGCTTCAAGAAGTCCATGTTGTTGTTTGCTTCTTTGGCATTCAAAAAGCAATAAAATTGCACTTAATCTGGTGACATGAAGCCAATATGTGAGTAAATTTGTTATTGAAGAAAAGACGCGCGGACGAGATGGATGCAGCTGGTTTTTCCCAATGGGGTTTTACAAAAAAAAAAAAAAAGGAAACAAGTCTCTCTCATAGGATGGCGATGTGACTCCACATCAGCTATGTATATATGAGAGAGCCTGACTTCCTCCACATTGAGCGACAAAATACCATGGAATTCCATTGAAATGACCAAAAATAGAATCATTGTGGAAGAAAAGTCAATTTTCCTCATTGCCTTCACAACTGGGATGGAGGAGGTGGAGGAGAAAAAGAAAAAAAGATGATGGAAATTATTGTTGGTTGTATTTTAGTGTGACGACGACTGCATTTTGTTGGCCACTCTCTCGTAATTCGATCCATGGAAGAGTTGAATGTGCGGTGTTTGGGTTCTGCGTGGTTTTTATAGAGTTTCATGGAAAATTGAAAAAGAACCCAAAATAGATTACCCGCACCCGTCGTTGTGCACAAAATGCCATCAAATAGGAAGAAATTTGAGGCATAAGTGAATTTATATATTCCAATTTTCCTCATCGAAACATATTTATGTACAGAGACCCATTGAGGAATCATTAATCTTATCATGTGGCGTGTTTAGATGACATTTCATTGCAATTAAATCAATATTAATGCCACACATATTGACATGTTATCGATTAACCACGAGTGAGCTTGTAAATGATATTGCCAAAGTAGATGGATTATTACTTTCTAAGGCATTCAAGTTCTTTAGAAAATTCCTTTATTTCGTATTTTATTTATTAACGAAAAAAAATGTAATAAAAGTTTATGTTAAAAGTCTGCGTCAGTGATCAATGCTAATGCAACGAAGATTATGTTTATTTTACTTTATACAAATTAATATTTTCTTATCTGCAAATGATTTTTTTAAAAGATAAATAAATAAATTTTTTATAGGTAATTAAAAAGAATCATTTGAAATTAGCATTGATCCACCTCTTTTGGTTGTAATCTCTTTGACAACTTTCCAAGGGAAGGAGACACGCGATTTAATCGGTAAGATAAGCCTCACATACTATTGATGTTAGAAAATTTATCACACAGCTATGTACATAGCACCCTTGGTGGGTGTCAAATAAACTAGAATGCCAACATCAAACGACAAGCTTATCTTCAACACAGTGACTTTATTGTAATATGTTCCATCATCATAAATTCATTATCATTCTGATTTTGTGGTTCACCTTTTGATTTCCCAGACAATCCGTCCTTCGCATGGTTTAGCACAACAATGTGCGGGTGGAAAATATTCACATGAGACATAAGTTTCATTAGAGGGATTTTTCCTTAGGGCCACCCACACCGTGTGTCATCGTCCCTTTAGGATCCTGTGTGAAATTCCCATTAATTTTCTATATATTTTCCCTGGCATGATTCTTCTTTGGGTGCAAAAAGGGGGTGATGGCGGAGGGTCCACTCTTGTGAGCGGTTTTTGCACACAAACCCTCCCAACTCCTGACAACAACTATCCATTACACATAGAGCCATAATAATTCTCGAGGTGTTGCCAAACGACCTCTGCTCCTAATTGATGTTCGTCCCATTTGACGACGATGTAGCATTTATTTATATCCAGTCGAAATGGGTAATTGCTCCGGCAGTTCATATAGCCATTGCGTGACCCCAGCAGCCGGGATTATGCTCTCACTCCCAACCATCACCCATCTCAGTGTCCCGGACTCGGAAATGGGGAGAATGATGTCTTACAAACTACCCTTTTGATATATGCGAACGCCACTTTTCCTGCCTTGGGAGTCGTCCCTTTGCCCTCTTTGGTCATCATCCTCCTCCTCCTCCGCATTTGCCCACGCATATAGTAGTAGAGTGTGTCCCTCGTGGGATTGGATGTGTCCAAATGTTCTTGCCATATAGATGGAAGCTGCCGTGAGAAAGATACCCATTGTTTCGATGAGAATCATTAAGACTTTGTCGTTTTCCCGAGGAAATGGGCCAAGTGGACGAATTTCCACCTCTCTTTGATCATCTCATCCAACCATTTACAACACACACACACACACACCCTTCCACTCTGCCAGACTTCATGATGATTGACCATCGACATCCCCAAGATGCCTCAGCTCTTCTCAAACCTCATCGTAGACCACCCTCACGCAATGAACCCACATCCACAGCTCAAAGAAAATGCAATCAGTGAGTTACGAGCTGATGTGTCATTCACTCTCCACCGCAGTGTCATTCCAGGGACATGTGGAATGTCCTGTCGCTTCAACATCCTGGCAGCGAAAGGATAAAAATTATTTTTTTTATCAAAAATTCTCAGAGCAATTTGTCATCATCCTTTTGTATACTGGAAAAGTGTCAATAGCAAATATTAAATAACTTCAACATTAATCATTTCCACTTTACACCCAAGTCTCCGTGGATGAAACAGAGTCTCAAGACAGAGAGAACCTGTTATGTGCCGGGTTGAAGATTCAAAGTCAACCACTTAAGAAAAATAAATCATTTATCGATTCCACAGAACAAGTTTTGAATTTTTACGTTGGCAAACACATCATTGCCGCGTACGACAATTCTTCACAGAAGTAACCACGTTGACCCATAATACAGGAAGAAGTATATGTGGGTGATGGACAACAAAAAGAAGAAAATTCCTCCTCATTTGATGGTGAGAATGTCATTAAGTGTCGTGGATGGAGGGGATGGTAGAATACAATGGGAAAATGTCCAAAATGTTGATGGAAATCTTTACTATATACTTTTCTTCTTTATCACCTCAAATACTCTTGTTAATTGTTGTTGGAGGAAATTGGCTGAATTAAGCGAGATTTTTTTTCCTGCCTTCGCATCAGTGAAGAGGAAAATTGTTGGGTTTTGTCGTGAAAATTTGCACCAAAGCGACCATGAGGGAAAAAAAGTCTCAAATTGTGCACACATTGTCGCCACCAGAAGGCGAAGAAAAATATATTTTTTGTGGGGAGGATTGTGTTGGCTCATGATTTAACATCACATCAGTCACTCCACAGCATTTGGAGGACCTTTTTGGGATGATTACAGCACAATGATTGGGCAACTTTTGTATGCGGCTTTTTTGGGGGAAAGGGAAGCAAGGAAAAATAAAATCACAGTATAAGAGAAAATGATGTTGGTTGGATTAAATCACACATCAACGAACCAAAGAGGCAGACACAAGCATTCTGCAGGGGGATAATTTATGAGGTTTCTTGTGAAAATTCTCGATTGCATATCGTATAAATTAATTTAATGACAAACGATGTTGAATTCACGTCAACAACATCAAATCTCGCGCATGATGATTGTATACGGCTGTATGACGCCATGAACAACGGCAGGGATATAAAAGCAAAATATTTTTATACTATATAGTTTTGTAGTTTATTTTTATAAAAGAAAGTCTTTCTTTTAAAATTTATGTGGTATAAGAATTTACAATAATTTTCAGATTCAGAAATGAATATTTTGCACAATTTATGATGATTCCTTTATAAGAATTTACAAGAAGTCTCTCTGTCTTGTTTTCTTGTTTAGAACTTATTCTTAAGGATTTTGTTTGGTTTAGAGTATTGAAACAAAAATATATAGGTTACAGTGGAGACGCCTGGTGCAAGTAACTTTTTATTCTTGTAAAATTACGTGTAAATAATTACCTACTTAAAGATAAGAAATAGGTCACAATAGCTACAACTTTTGTATTAAAATCAATTGAAATGAAAAAAACTAAAATTTAAAAAAAAAATGCAAAATATACTTGAAAATTGTGTTTTGTTGTTAAATGATCTCAACCTTATTCTTATGTTTCTCCATTTCGTTTTAACTATTAATTAAATTTACTGCAATTGTGTTTTAAGAACATATAGGTACGTACATGTGGCTATGGAACTCCCACAGAGCCAATAAAACTCACCACTTTACTCGCTTTATGTGTCACACGAACGGTGCTCTATTTTTGCCACGAGGCAAAATGAGAAAATTGCATTCTTACACAAAATCAATTGGAAAATTCTATACCAAGAAGAGGGAAACTGGAGTGTGCTGAATTTTTCTTGCAAAAATAATTTTTCATACAACATTTTGCAGAAATGGTGAGAAAATCACGACTAAGGCGCAAAATGCGCTTGATGGGTGGAGTGGAGTGATCGTGAAATTTTTGTCAGATGTTTCGTGAGTGAGATGCCATCAATAAATCATACGTTAAGTGCTAGAGATCGTAAAGTGCTTCGTCACCTCATCAAGACATGATGATGGCACTGTCTCAAGAAAATGCCAAACATCGCAGTCGAGGGAGAAAAATGTCAAAAGCGCATCCATTTGTGATGAAGTGACTCGAAAATGTGTTTCAACTCTTTTTATGATGTGTGAAATGCGCCAAATTCACGCACGCATCCCTGAGAATAAAAAAAAGAAGCCCCCGTATGCGGGGGAGTGTGGAAAAGGAAAGCCATTGAGATGTGTCACATAAATTTTCTGAGAAATTTGGGTGGCATCTCAGGATGGCATTTCAGAACACAAATCACGCGTCGTTTCAGATTTTTTTTGCGCCTTCGGCAGAGGCATGTCGCTCGATTTCCATAGAAATTAACCGCGAACGACAACCAATTTGTTAAGACATCGAGAGCAACATACATGGCAGCGAACAAACTCCGTGTGTCGCCTCACAGTGGAGAGCCCATAAAATTTCTCTCTTAGCACTCACATTAAAATATATTATGATTTCCATTTGAGAGATCAACTAATTGATGACAATGTTGTAAGATAGACACAATGTCTTATGTGGGGCTTTTTTGCTCCTCCTGCCATACACTCTCGGGGCCCCCATCTGAAGTAGCCGAAAGGAGCCACCGACAATAAAAAGTGCTTGGGGGCCACAAATAGGAATTTTATAGCCATCAGTCGCGATCAATTGATCGTGTGAACATTCTGGCAGCAGCGAATATTAATGAATAAATAAGTGGTTGAGCTTAATGGATTCTATAAAATTGCTTTGATCATCCAACAATCATCGTACGATCTCAAGTGTGATCAGCCATCAAAGTGTCTTTCACGTAGTGTGCCTCATCTTTTTCACCTTCTTCCTTTCCTTTAGCCCATCTGCTGGACCATCTTTCTCTCTCTCTCTTTCTATCTCGAACCATCCACAGTAGCTCTGGCCAACTTCTATTGAACCTTTGCCCACCGCGAGAGTGTTATAGGAGGAACTCATGTGAATGTAGCGCTAGAGAGCCACACCATCAGCAAAAAGTCCAATAAAATTATTTTGTGTCACTCACCGATCGTAATTGTCTCCGTCGATCGCGGAACTTTGAATGATCAGAAAGTTCCTTCTTCCAAATTGGAGGGTGATGAACTCAACTATAATATGTACTTTGGTACTGTGTGATCATTATTGTTGGAGTACATTACTACTAAGAGCTAAATCAATTAGATTCTTATGCCTCTGGTGGCTTTATTCATGAAAAAAATCATTAAAAAAAATCATTAAGTCATTAATGATCAAAATCCGATTTTTCAAATTTATTTTTATAACGTCTTAAGAATGTTTTATTCTAGGTCAATATATTCCTCAATTCAAATAAAACAAGTAGAAAATGTAAAGTGGGTGCAATGTGGACTAAACGAGATGGCAACTAGTAGTAAATTATAAATATAAAAGCAAACAATAATAAAAATGAATAAATTAATTACCTTACGGAATGTTTAGGGACGATGGCGACGTCAAAATTGTTGTTTTGACGTCTTGTGGCTTTTTTAGATGAAGAAAAAAAAATCCAATATTATATTATGTTGCTGCGTTGAATGTTGTACTGCAAGAGATCCCTTTCTGCTGTTTACACGATCCCACGATCATTGATGGCAGCAAATCCTCCAACATTTGTGTCGCATATAAACAGACGCCGCGTTTATGCGGCGATGGTGGAAAATGTGTGAGAGGCGTCGTCGTATGAGACAAGACGTGTAATTGAGCATCGTGTGCGGTATCGGATGTGTGAAAATAGTCCACAATGTTTGACTTTTGGCTGACATGGCTAAAAATAGAGGATTGTGTCGTCTATTATGGGTTTTATTATTGTTATTGATTTAGTAAAAAAAAAATGTAAATGATTTTTCTTTTAGCTCATCTGAGTTCTCATTTGCACATCCTTTTTAACTGATTATGAGAACTGATTTTTTAGTGTTACCGCCAAAGGCAATGACAAGAAGATCGTGAGTAATGGCACATTGATTAGGAAGATAAAGTAAGAGGAATATATATAAAAAAAAAGACAAAGATTCATTTTCCATGTCAGTTCGCGCACACATACGGAAGTGGAATGACGAGGTGGGGAAATTATGTACCCATAAATGTTTATACATGATGTTTGCAGAAAGATCACAAATCAGCACTCCATGTGCATATGGCATTTCGGGGGAACAAATGAGAAAACTGTCAGAAGCGTTTAAGCACAATGAGAAAAATGATCTTGAACTTCTTATGTGGCATGAACACATTCACCTCTTCCACCTCGTTCAAAAGCTGTTTTTTTTTGTTCTTGCGCCAACCACCTTTTAGCATAAAGGTACAATATTGAGAGAGAATTCTCAAATGTGCAACAAAACGAGGAAATATTGAATTTTTGCGTGATCGCCGTACGATCGCGCCTTTGGAGAGTGACACAAAAATAACGTATATGAACCTTGACGTATTGTGCAACCTTGGCACATTATGTACCGATAGACTTTGCGCCTCCGCCCTGTGGTCCATGTTGCAAAAGGCATCTCACAGCGATCTCCCATTTGGTGCGTCCAAAAAGATCACTTATAATGTGCGCGCGCCTTTCTGCTGGAGGATCGCCTCTTTTTGCGCTCTTTCTCTTTATTTGTGCGATCCCCAACAACAAAATGATCGCTTCGGGCTAGCAATGATCAAACAATTCCCTCATTGTACCTCTTTAATTTTTCTCATATTTTCCCGAGCCATTTGATCATGGCTATGGCAAATACCATGGCGGTGTGTGTCCATTTCTTGACTCATTTGTATGATTTATCTTGTACGATTGCAGCACTTTTGATCGAGTTTTCACCTGATCGCCTTCCCTCCCTGCCCATCTCGTGATCTGAGGCTGCAAAAGCCTCTCCTGGGCGTGTCCTCTACACTGGCCACAAAGTGATTCCTATAAGAAATTATTGCGCACATTTCAAAATGCTATATATATTGTATATATTTGCAACAAAGACAAAAAACAGACAAAATCCATTTTCAAATACCTACAATCGCTCTTATAGAGACCGCTACAGCAGAGACAGTGCATTGGTGGGAAAGAAATATCATTGAAATCTTTTTCCAAAAGGTTAGCAATACTTGTAGAGTTTCTCAGTGAAGTAAATAAAGTAAAATTATATATGGCTCCATCTAATTGTGACTCGGAAAAAACTAATGTTGACTCAATTTCCTTATCGCGATTAAAAATTTTTCTTTAAAAAAAATTTGAAAAATTTGAGTCGCGATAAGGGAATTGAGTCAACGTTAGTCTTTTTCTGAGTCTCAATAAGGCAAATTTGCGTCAACATTAGTTTTCTTAACTTTTTAATTTAAAAGAGTTTCATTAAAAAAATATTAAATCTGGATAATTAAATAAAAATTCTAAATATTTGAAAAGCTCAAAAGCTTATTTAAAGAAATAAATATGTTATAAAAAATCTTCATATTCTTCTCAAAAAAAAAAAAAATTGAGAAATTTGAGTCGCGATAAGGGAATTGAGTCAACGTTAGTCTTTTTCTGAGTCTCAATAAGGCAAATTTGCGTCAACATTAGTTTTCTTAACTTTTTAATTTAAAAGAGTTTCATTAAAAAAATATTAAATCTGGATAATTAAATAAAAATTCTAAATATTTGAAAAGCTCAAAAGCTTATTTAAAGAAATAAATATGTTATAAAAAATCTTCATATTCTTCTCAAAAAAAAAAAATTGAGAAATTTGAGTCGCGATAAGGGAATTGAGTCAACGTTAGTCTTTTTCTGAGTCTCAATAAGGCAAATTTGCGTCAACATTAGTTTTCTTAACTTTTTAATTTAAAAGAGTATTATAAAAAAAAAATTAAATTTGGATAATAAAAAAAATAAATTCTAAATGTTTTGAAAAGCTAAAAAAGCTTATTTAAAGAAAAAACGATATAAAAGCTTCAAATTTTGTATAATTAATTTTATCAGGCGGGAGAGCCTCAAACAAGAATTGTTGCACATGACATTTCCCCAGGTAAGACCTTTCCACGCGAAAGAAATTACCTCGGCTGTGGTGACTGAAATTGAATTGAGAAGCACCTATAGAAACACGAAAGAGGTGCAAAAGGTTGAGGTGCATCAGTTGATGGTGAAAAGGAGGGAAAATTTGAGTATCTTCTATATGAATAATTTTTCCCACACGGGGCGACATTTTGAGTGAAAAGGCAATTGGGTATGTGGCAGCGTATGTAGTATAGCCCTCTGCGCCGCATAGATTGTGATCATTGGGCTATGGTAAAGTGAACAGTAAATCACACAGGTGCAATAACTTTATAACTGGACAACACTTGGAGTACGTGGTCTTATTCGTGGATGAGGAGATTTCTTCTGTGCGCACACACAAATATATATGTATCTGCGAGGAGACGACCGAGGAAAAATAATGTCTGCATGGGCATTTTTCCTTGCTGAAGATGAAGGGGAAAAGTCAGACACTGAAGAAGCAAGAGAGAAAGACTAAGACGTCCAACATGGTCATCTATCGTTTTTGCAAACTCATTATTTTCTCACCGATTAAAAATGTTTAGCTCGAAGAATGCTTCCTGGTGCCCTTAGACTGCTGCCGCTTGTTGCGGGCCCAAACTCACGATCACCACCATTCTAAGGTGATCACGATATGGACTGGTTAATAACAATTCTAAATGTTGTAATATCACACTCCGAAGCGCACCACACAGTGGCATTAAGGGGTCTTCGGTCCGCTATTTTCATTATATATGAAATAGATCAGCTCGGGCATTTTCATGAAATTATATCTCGCGCGCACCGAGTCTTTTCCCATTCTTCACTTCTCGTTGCACACAATCTCGTTGCAATTTGCACTGAACACGGTTGAGGTGGAGAGAGCGAGACCTCGAAAGACACTCCGCGGAGGAATCACCTGTGAATTATCGCTGAAAGATGTGAAAAAATTCATGTGGAAAAAAATGAGAGTCAAACACACATTCAAGTCACGCGCCAATATATCGACGCATTGAGAGTTGAGGGTGTTTTGACCTTTCGTTCTCGCCTCGTTTTGCCCACTGGCACCGTGCACACCAAGCGGATGGGGTCCCTGGAGAACTTGGGAGGAATTGTTGTGTGGACATACCAAGAGAAAGATTTAAGTTTGCGTCGAGGTCTTGACACTCACACTTTCCTCTTGTTACACTCAGAAAAAAAAATATTATTGGTTGTTGGATCAGGTGTAAGGGGAGAAATAGTTTCTGCCACCAAATCTGTTAATTTGCTGTTAAACTTCTTTGATTACCAGGCGTCTCCACCTTGATTTGTAATGAAAAATAAAAATAAACTTTGCAATTAAAGTTCATCTTATATAGTTTTTTTTTATAAATCTACAAACTTTTATCAATTTTTTTCTGGGAAATTTTTAAAACCAGGCGTCTCCATCGATCAATATATGTGTGTTTTAATGCCAATTAAAATGAGAGTAAAACTACAATGAGGAATAACAATTTTTCCAAGTGTATGCGGTGATGGGTTGAGAAGAAAGAAAGGAAGTCTTGATGAGGGTGGTTGGGAAGCACAACACGTATTCACACTCGACCAACGCCCCATCCATCAAAGATAACAGTCACACGCCACTAACCCTCAACCATTCTCCAATTGTTGCCCAATATCCGATGCTGTGTCCACCCCCGCATCAGACTATGTTTCTTGGGGGGGGAGGGGGTGGATGTCGCAGCTGAATTGTGTCAGACAAAACTCACAGTAAACAAAGATAAGAGTTCAGCAAATCTTCATGGTGAGGAAGGAAAAACTTTTCCACCACAAGACATTTATTTATTCTCTCCTCTGAGTGTGTATGTGTGAAGATTTTAATCATCCCTCTTCTCATCCGGAATTCAGGGGATTCTGATGATCCCAGGGGTGGATGTGACTGCCGAAAAAAGGGAACTAATTAAGCGAAAAGTTCTTGCACTTCATTGCAATTCCCCCAGCGTATTCACTTTTCGTCTGCGGGTGGAAAACAATCAATAATGCTCCTACATGATTTTTCAATTTCAAAGATTTTGCCTGAAAATTAATACATATACACAGAGAAACCAGTCGCGAAGATGCTGCGGAGAATTATTATGCATTTAGGTGTGTATATATTTCGTTTGTAGTTGGTGCGGGTGAGTGTTATATTTCAAGAAGAAGTTACCAATAAATTCATGGGGAAATTCATTGCTTTGGGGATGCTTCTTGAGAGACTTTCTCCAAGACCCATTTCTCTCTTTTTGTGTATGAGTTTGTGTGGGTGAAATGCGTGGGTGAGGACTGAGGAAGCTGAAGCTAAAGGGAAAACAAGCTCTTAATGGAAGGCAATAAAACTTTGAGGACAATGATTTAGTTACATAGAAAATGAGAGACGAATAGGCCAACTAATGAGCCCCCGATGACACAGTAGGAAATACAGAAAAAGACTCGTTGAAACTTAATTACACGGGGACGACTCCATGAAAGTTGTATTTGTTGAGGGTGGTGTGATGTAAATAAATTAAAACAGAAACGAAGAGAACAAAAGTGTGTAAATAATAAATGACTTTCAACCTCGAGTGAAAATTAAATAAATTTTTCCGAGCGTCCTCGCACTGTATGGCAAAAGTACGAGGGTGAGATTTTCCCAATTCTCCTACTTACCCCCTCTCTCCCTACTTCTTTGCAGAAGGAATTTCCGTGACACCTTTCTCTCATCATTGTGCTGACACAGAACTCCGCTTTTCTTGCGAAAATTACCAACTTGGACATGTCAAATGATTTTCCCATTGCTTTTGGTGTCATGTTGCTGGCGTCCTGCTTGAGTTGTGTAATTAAAGCTCACTCACACTGAATGGATTCCGCATGAAAACCCTCCTAACTGCCCCGAAGAAATTCACTTCCGGTGAATTTCTTCGCAATCAACTCTCGCACGCTGACAAGAAATCTACCAAAATTGAACAGATGGCATTCAGGGATGCCACAGCCAAAGAATTCACTCTCGGAGAGCACTTGAGAGTACATACATAAGACTCTATATGCGGGAGAAGTCTCTGGAATTTGTTGTGCTATGTCTATACACAATGTTTGGGTGAAGAAGAAGAAATTTCTCAACTCCAAAATCGTCACACAGAGTCGTTTTTGGGGAGAAGTGAATGAGTTTGGTGGATGCGGTATTTGATATTTTCTCCCATTTCGATGCCAAAAGGTTTTTCACTTGAATTCAACCCCATATACAATGTACGTGGCTTGAATTTCCTTTCATTTCCACTTGGCTTTCACTTCAACAACAGCAGCACCACACTCCAAAAATCTACCCATCGTATATTCTTAATATGGCTCTTGTTGTGTTTTAGTGAAATGACAAGACCAGTTATGATTTTATTTTATAATTAAAATGAATTAAATAAAAAATTCAAAAAAAAAATTTTTTTTACTTGTAAGTTTTCCATAGAATCTCCTTCTGAAGGAAAAGCTTAGTAATTAATAGAGTGGAAATAATTGTGACTTTAGGGGTTGAAATCTCTGTGGCCACAAATGTCGGCTAAAAATCCAATTAAAATAGCCCTAAATGATCCTAATCGAGAAGTTTTTCCTCGAGGGTGAAACATCTTGAGCAGAATAATCTTGCGGGCACAAGAAGAAGAAACAAAAAAAATAGAACATAGCCCACCCTCGCTTGGGACTTATGTGGGGGATGGAGGGAGTAAAGAGGAAAATTAGGGGTCTCATATTGTGTAATTTTGTGTAAAATTACGACAATTTGTTGTCCTTTTCGTCGCCTTGGAGCAGTTTGGTGTTTCGCATCGTTTTGGGTGCTGAAAATGGCATCACGTGCCCATGTCTTCCACACCGGGGCATGAGAGTGTGAGGACAGTGATGAATTGTGGTAGTTGGATTTTGATTTATGTAATTTGGTAGGAAATCAGTGAAATGTACAATAAAGGCAGCGAAGAGAGTGTAACGAGACTACCGTTCTTCATGTGCAATTTTGCTGACTTATTATACAAACAGATGAAAACGCCGCAGGGGTCAAATCATCGATGCGTGTGCATTTTAACATCTTCAGTTTAGGGAATAACATCGTCTTCATGGTACTGATGAATCTCTCGCACGCCAATCCTGCCATTGACCACACACACTCTCTCTCTTCTGCTCGCTCTCTCTCTCTCTGACTTCTTGAGATTGAGTGAATCATCGTCAAAGACTTAATTTATAATTTACTGTCTCCTGCATTATTATATCTCCCAACAGACACAACAGAGAGCTTTGGCAAACGATGAATGAGAAGAAAATTGCTCAAGAGATTCATAAATTGGGTGAGTAACTTCTTCTTGCATACAATGTAGAAGCTACCCTCCTGGAGGCTATTTTACTTGCCCACCCAACCCAATGCAGCTATCAATTAACAAAAACCATCCCATTGTCACATAATTAAATCAACCCAAATTGTACCCCTTTCACACAGTGTGGGTGGAATGAGATATATGCCCATTGCCCATTAATAATAATGTGAAATGGCGCCGAGGAAAGCATCCACATGCGGAACCTCTCTTGCTCAATTGAGTGTCCATCAAATTCAACCCCTTTTATATCGTTTTACTACATTGTCGTTAAAGTGACAAATGATAATTGCTCTTGTCACTCCCCTTTTCGCCACCAATTTTCCAAGATAATTTCACAATACAACCCCCACCCACACACAGAGAAAGCCCTTCAATTCCATCAATTCCTTTCTAGCAACAAATGGACCTCTTTTCGCCATCATTCCCGGAAATTCTCACAGAGTTTCGAATTACCGCACGAAATTGCAGCCCATATGGAATTTTGCTTTCGAGATAAAACAGCAGAAGAGAACAAAAAATTAGCCCACGAGATAGGGGATGAGAATTGATAAATTTAGAGAAGCACATCACCGCAAAAGGGGGTTAATTAGACACGCCACTATGTTCCATTGAACCCTCGTGGATGGCCTGAAAACCCCATTTTTATTTTCAAATTGTCCAAAGGCACGAAATGCTGGACATCATCGATCACCCATGGACAACACGAGAGGACTATTTGTGAAATCGAATAAATTTTGTCAATGAGCGGGTGGTCATTAGAACAATTTAATCCTCATGATCAAAAGAAATTCATTGACAATTTAACACGTCTTTAAATGCGGTGTGTGGTATTTTCTTGTAGCAGTATTTGGGGGAAATCCAAAGGAAAACGGCAAACAAGTAAAATTAAATACAAACAGTTGAACTTGTGGCAGTTCCCTTCAATTGACAAACATTTCTACTGAAAGGGTTCGTATAAACTTTCCACCCTCATACAATTTTCGCTCGACCAACTTTGTACGGCAAAGGTCTTCGGAGGACTGAAGATCCAATGACACCAATAAAGGATATTTTTTATGTGCAAAAATTTAAAACGATTTTTATAGAGTCCAATCTGGATTAAGTAAACTTCCTAAACTAATAATGTCCAGTCAATTTCCTTGGGTTTACTGTCTAAACATTTGGAAAAGTAGGAAGAGTCGGAAAAGTCTCTGAGAAATTCCTTTTGACCTCTTTAATGTTATTGACAACCCTCCGCAATTGAAAATATGGGACTTTTACCTCAAGGGCTTCACGATGTTCCCTCATGGTGTATTTATTTTCTCATTCCATGGATGGGGGACGATGTGGCAGGAAATATGTAGCACAGAGAAGGAAATCGGTTGGCACCAAAAGTCAAATACACTTTAAGGTCGATCTCTTTCGAATTTAGAAAGCGATTTGCGGTGAAATTTTCCCATGGAAGTGGGTTTTCAATTTAATATTAAAAAGGAAAAATAAAGAGCGTCAGATGGTCTTTCTTTTTCCTTTTTGCCAACAGGAGGAAAATGGCATTACCACGCGGAGGACTGTTTGTCGCAATTTAATTTTATTGGGCCATTGTGGAAGGTGTTCTTGAACATTTGTCGGTTTTTCACGGCGGGACAAATTGATGGCACTGACGAGGATTTTCCACATGTAAGCACGAGCTGTACATGATAATGTCAAAGCAATTGTCGTACATTTTCACGAAGGGGAAAATGGCTTTTATTTCCAACTGTAAAAGTCATCCTGAATGATGGTAATTTTTCTTCTGTGGCTGTAGAAGGTATAAGGGTGGTAAGGCAAAAAAAAACATCAGAGCAATTTTCAACAAGTGTTCACCTCTGGCAGAAGCCACACAGCACCTTCTTTTACTATGTTGGCTGATGGAGGTACTTTGGGTTAGAGGGAAATTGCAGAGAAATTGTGTCCCTGAAGAATTTTATTTTCTAGCCTCCGGCTTCAATTGAATTAGAGAAACTCATTCATGGTTTATGACAATCTTCTGGATTTTTTTTGCACCAAGAACACTTCACATGCGGTGTGTGCCTTTAGAATCATATATATCCTTTAAGGGATGAGGAATGAGGAGTTACTTTTTTTCCAGATGCTCTCCAAGTTGCCAGGAGTATGATCATAAAATCCCCCACATACACACTTCAGTTGCAATATAATCCCATCCTTTCACTCCTTCTATACCTCTCCCCTTTAGTAAAAAAAAATTCCCGGCATCTCAAGCGGAGGAGCATGGCGAAGGAAAAAAATATTCTACACATCTTCCCACACATACATGAGAATTTTTCCATTTTTTCCGCATGGGAAATGTTACCAAAGGATGATGGAAAAGCATTCGGGGGGTGGTGGTTTGGTTTTGATATAAAATAAAAGTGAATTGGGTTCAATGGTGAAAAATATCTGTACTCGTGGGACCATCAAATCAATTTCCTGGCAAACATCCTTCTGCTCCTTTCTCCCCGGAAATGTCTCGTTTATTGTCTCTCATGGGGCGTCCCGGTGGAGTCACAAATTTGCGACCACACGGAGTTGGAGATGATTCTGCTGAATTTTTAATATCACAAATGGGCCCCCGTGTGTTGTATGTACACCGGGTAGGGGGGCCACATGCCATCAAATCCGCAAGGTGCACGAATATTGGAAAATATGTGAGTGACGATGGTCGCCAACATTTTTCATTTCCACCCTCCCCAGGCCGATTCACGGAAATCCCCCACATGCGGCAGATTCAGACGTGTGACCTCTTTCAGATGTACGACTCCCCGGAGGATATGAGCAAACTCAGGTCCCCTTTCCTTCTCTAAGTAGCCAGTTACCATCCGGATCACGTCGGGCGACATTTTCCATTTCATTCCCTGTGGGCAAAACGTCCTAAAGTATGGAAAATGTGGTGGCTATCCATTGAGGTGCATTCTCAGGGAGTCTCCGCACGAAATTTCACTTCTCGTATTGCTTTTTCTGTTTCTTTTTATTGTGTAGATTTTTTTTTTGATAAGCCCTAAGAAGTGTACTTGAGTAGATTAAAATTCTTACGTTTCGATCGCCATACGTGGTCTTATAAAAATAAGTTCTCTATAATGGCAATTTGAAGCTATTAAATTATTTAATATTTTCTTATAAATTGTGCTTTTTTTTCTCAAAATTCTCAAATGAGAAAATTCGCGGAAAATGATTATTAATTGGGGAAAATTTTATCTTATTCTACGTAATTTCTATTCATACACAACTTGTTGCCCTAAAACACTTTACCTACTATCCCACTCCTACTACATACATACAAATGTCTTCTGATTTACAGCAATTCCTTTTTTACGTCCTATACGTAGCGCACCCCTTCTCGGAAAATTGGTGGCATTACGTCAATTGACAAATCCCTCGCTGGTAGCGACATCCCTTCTAACAAAAAATATTTGTTCAGTATGTGGAGTGCATTTGAGGGTAGCTTTTGCGGCGTATGGGGGTTGTTGTGTGGTCTGGGGTATTTTTTTATGGCCAGATAAATGGCTGATATGGAGGTATTTTGCCATGATATCGACAGAGGGACGTGTATATGGGTTAATGCTTTTTTTCCTGCCTCATCCGGGCTTTTTTTTCCTTCTCTCACAACGTTAACTCTAAATGGGTGGTGATTTATCCTTGGGACACCTTTCCCATCCCCAAATTCCTTCCCAGATTGAGTGTATTAATTTTCACAGAACATCCGGACCAGTTTATTTTTTTTCAGCATGTGACGGTGAGGGGAAGAAGGAGGAAATTGATTAAAAAAAGGCAGGTATATGAGGAAAATCCCCTTTAGACGGGTGTACGCATGGAAAATTGAAAAGTATGTCGTGCAGTTGAGTGTAACAAATAATGTGTAATTTCCTACAATGTATATGCTCGCTGCACCAAATGCATCAAAACTGCGCCTATAGAGGTGGAGGAAATGCTTTCAAGACACAATTTTCTTTACCACAGGGAGGGTAGAGGACAGAGGGAGAAGAGAAACTTTTCGAGGCATCAATTTGAAGAAAGTTATTAATTAATTGTCATGTTAGGGAGCTTTCGCGCGCGCTCCTTTTGGCGCCCATCGATCACACTGAGGCATGGGGGGAGGGAGAGATGTTGGAGGGTGTGACGCACGAAAGGAGGTCACTTCCTGTTGCACGACAGCCACCCCTTGTGGCCTTACAAACAATATAGTCACAAACTTCCGGTGTGCGTGATGCGCGTTGAACCACCTTCGCTCAAAATTCAAAAGCATAGGCACGGGCAAAAGCTCCTCCAATGGGGTCGATTGTGGGCGGAAGTTGGGGACGCTCTGTGCGAAAACTGCATAAATACCTTAGCGTGGAAAAGCGAGGGGTAAAATTGATGGTGCAGAGAGAGAGAGTGGTGAAAACCAATTTGTCAGACCTTATCGCAGCTCTCTTCAGTATTTTTTTTTCATAGTGCCCCCTCATACTCCTTCTGCAATTAAACACAATCTAATCTTCTCGCACAATTGCCGCGTCAAATTGAAATTCTCATGGCAGTGGGGGGAGAATGAGAAAATTCTCCCGTCCAAAAAAGTTGGGAGGTGAAGAATTTCCCGAAAAGAAAAAAAAAGTCAAACCACCTTGAGTGAAAGTCACTCACCCTCGTACGCAGACGGTTCAAGTGAATCAATTCACATCATAGAGAGCGACATTATCCGTCGCTTTAGATGTCTAATCTCTCATGGAATCCCCCTTCAAGCCTGCCATACCAGAAGCATCCGCACTTTGGGTCCCCTTCCTTCTTATGTTCTTTTCTTCCGCATGGATTTGAACACATAAAAAAATTCTGGAGGGGGATGAATAAAAAAAAAGACAAAGTGAGATGAGAACAAACAGAAACAGCATCAATGGAACAAGTTGATCTTTTGAACAAACCCACCTTCCCCACCTTCGACTTCTGTATCATCTCACAATTCCCACCCACCCCTCTTTTCGCAGTATTTTCTTTTGTCGTCACCCTAACCCATGTTCCAATCTATGTGTGTGGCAGTTAGGGGTGTTTATTTCGAAATAAGGAAGCTCTTCTAATCTAATCTTATTTCCCCCGCATCCTCCTTTATGCTCTTTGCCCTGTGTATGGCCTCAAGCGATCCTGTGACGTCCTTGCGAAAATATTCTAATTAGGGGAATGAAAATATTGCAATTTTAAATTTAATTTCATAAATTTCTTGAAATAAATGCAATATAAAATGTGGTATACCAACTAATAACCAAGAGAAATAGAAAAAATAATTCTTGAAGGGAGATTTTCTAATTGAATTCAAAGAAATTCTTTCTAAATTGATTTCAGAAAATTTGGTAACTTTCCAATAAGAAAAAACTCCCTTTTTATTTAAGAATCTCCGTTCACATTTTCATTCACGAAAAATTTTGTGGATATGGCTCCCAGAAAATCTCTGGGTGTATGAGAATTTCAAAGAAAAAATCTTTTTTTTTGGTTCTTTTAACGGGAAAATCAAAAGTTCCATTTATAAGGAAGAAGGGCGATTTTCAATTTTCCACAACGAAATAATCTTGCGTTTATATATAAAAAGTTATTTGAAAAGTAAATATAAGATAGAGGTGAAGTGCAAGGTGGATGTGAAACCTTTTCAATAAATTAACTTCTTTTGATCAATTTCACAGACAGAAAAGCCCATCCATCATTTATGAACATCAAAACGGAATTTTCAGCACTTTTTCGCTCATCGTGCTATTTGATCTTTGGGGTAGGAGGGGTGTGTGGGTGGAAAATGGCTTTTCCATTAGTCAACTCATGGAGTGTATTGGAAAGGACTTCAATAGTGTTTTGACAAAGATGAACATGCAGTTCACTTATGCTTGATTAGCTTTGACCATCATTCAGTTCACGTCAGACGGATTTTCGACCCCTTTTCAAATTCTCCTTCTCCACCTCAACCCTCTCCAACATTGCCACCCACTCAATGTCCATAGAGAGGTGGTGGGTAGTGCTTGTATGCTTTTTTCCTCCAAGCCGCGAGGTTTTGTGGGTGAACTAGTGAAATGGAAAAGTGGTTGAATTTTTCAAGTTGAAACCGATCCCCCAAAATGTATATTCAACTCATCTCAATGGGTTACATTTGAGTGTCTCGCTTTCCTCCGTCGAGGAGGCTTTCATTAATTCTCGGGTCTCATTGAATGAGCACCACATACACATTTAGCAAGAGCAAAACAAGTGGTAATTTATCTCAAAAATCCATACATTCTTCTACCCATCAAGCATTCCTTCTGCCGCCTCATCCTCCCCCGCAACAGTCCCAACTCTGTCCATTCGTCAGACTGAAGAGTTGCGTCGACATGTTGATTGATTGTTTTTCATTTACTTTATGATTGTGTCGCAAGAATGGGTGAAATTGATTGTCATCCCAAAACGCCCTCGAACTCCTATTCTCATCTGAGCCTGGGATTCCTTGCTGGTGGGGTCAAGTGCGTTGCGAAAAAGGAGGGAAAGAGTCGAAAGTTGTATAGGTATTATTATGGAGCATGCGTGATGGAAAAAATTCCAATGACATCTTCCCTCACAGAGATATTGAAAAAGGAAATCAAGAGCTGCAAAGATTCAAAAAGTAATCTTTTAGAGTTTAAAAAAAATCATTTAATGTTTTTTCCCACATTTATTTTCAAATTTTTTTAAAGATTTTTTTTAAAAGTTAATAATAGTTTTTTGAAGGAAAATTGAAATTGAAATTAATTTTTTTAAATTTTATTTTCCAACAAGAATTTTATCGTTAAAGTAACACTGTGAAAGAGATGATGTGATCGACCGTTAATAGATTGTTTAAGAAAATAAGAAGACGGATTATCGATCTTATTTTAGACTAATTATTATTATTAGGTTTTTTTGCCAGTAAATAAATAATAATTAGCCTAGATAATAGACCAAAAATCCGTCTTCTTATTTTCTTAAACTTGAACTATCGTTCAAGTTTTTTTTTCTTTCAGTGTTTTCTTGAATAATAATCTTAAAAACTGAAACTGACGGAAAATATTTTATGTCTTTAACGTAATTTAAGGATATTTCAAAAACAAAATTTTCTTTTTTTTTTAAATTCTGAAAGATCATATTCTATTTTTTTAACAATTTTTTTTACTAATAAATTTTCTAACTTTTTTTTATTAATTTTTCATTCAATCATTTTTTCATCCTTTTACAAATTAAGGATCAATTGGCTACAAGATGATAAAACAAAAAAAAACTTTAAATAACCTTATTAATTTAATGCGCATAGCATAAAATATTATAATACAGTCGTGACCTCGTGGTAGGACCGTCGTCAAAATGACTTCTCCGCGGTAAAACGGCTTCAGAATGAAGAATTTTGCCTTCGCAGTGGGACAATTAGTATCCTACCTTTCCAATAGTACTAATTGTCCCACTGCGAAGGCAAAATTCTTCATTCTGAAGCCGTTTTACCGCGGAGAAGTCATTTTGACGACGGTCCTACCACGAGGTCACGACTGTAACGATATCAGAAAAATAAATAAAAGATCAATAATATGAGAAAAAAAATCTCGTTCAATTTGGCAAATTAATTCTTCTCGTTCAATTTACATGAATTCTCATAATTTCGTAAAAGTTTAAGAATGAATACAAGAGAAATCTTCCAACTAATTAAGTTATGTGTTGTTATACCTTAACTAACATATAAGAATTTTGGAAATAGTTTTTACCCACATTTTTTTGGCGTCCTCCTCTCGTGCTTCTTATTTACACAAATAATTGTTATAGAATCTCACAAGTAGGTCTAAGTTCATCATAAATGTACAAGAAACACGAGACGATGGTTATTCTTGAAAAGTTTTGTGGTGATATTATGTAAGAAGTCAATATGCGGTGTTGCACGTTACATTAAACAGTGAAAAATTCCGTCATTTCGTGATACACGTCGTTGACGTTGTTGATGAAGAAGCCAACTTCTCTACACCATTCAATGCAAATTAGGCTCATATATGAGGCACTTGATGCTTCTGTAAATTATGAGAACACATCACCAGACATCATACACACTCTCTCTCTCCCTCTCTCTCTCTAGCGATTGTTCTTTCCCTCATTTCACCTTAACACTTTGCACTAGCCGTCGGCTCGTGATCTATCAGCAGCGCACAGCAGAAAAGCCATAGCGAGCCATACCTATACTGCCTGGCTTTAGTGAGCTTTCGAGGTTATCTCGCATGAATTCTCTCTCGCGCGAGAAGAAAGATCCAAAATTTGCATCCATTGCGTGTACTGTACACACAAAATTAGAGGTACAATGCGGGGTTGGCGCTAAAAAAAGGGTTAAGGCTCCCATCTCATTCGAAGCATTGAACTAAAATGCTAGATTAGCACAAACGAAGCTTTTCTAGCCTTCCAAAAAATACCTTGAGCATCTCGCTAACTTTCTTACGGGCGCAATTATTGTTCTAAAAGTTGCGTGGCATTTATAATTCCGCGCTTAGAGACCTTCAAGCGTATAATGCTGTCCGTACGCTGATCAATTTTGTTCATTGCAAATTAATTAGAGAAGTTTTTTTTTCTAAGTTCAAGATGTTGCTGCGAAAGTTCAACCAATTTTGCTTGAAAAATTATATATATTCTCCAAGTTGGAAGCTCACACACACACACTTGTGCGGCATTTTTGAGCAAGATAGCTATATATGATTGTGTCGTTGCCGTTGAGTCTTGCTTCCACTACCAATTTGCAATGTATATGTGTGTTGCCGTTAACGAGAAAATGAGGGGAAATGCGCCGTCGTTATGAGTTAGATTTTTGCTTTTCTCTGTGTGTGTGGATTCGTTAAAGGAGTTTGTGTGCAAGTGAGTTGCCAATGTATGGGTAAAACGTGGATCGATCATCCACTACGTCAGCAGAAGAGTGAATATTTGCAGCCGCCAAGTTAGTTATTTCTCATTTTGACTCAATTATTGCAGATATATTCGCTCATCATCGTCAATTTGGCAACGCGAAGCCGTGTTACTATCTCGTGGTATTTTGTTACAGGAGAGATTTTCATCAATGAATTGGAGAGAAAAGGCTAAAAGGCACCGCGGAGGGGCACAAAAGTTGTGTAAATATGGTAACGAAACAAAACAAAAGTTCCGACGGCATTTTGAATTCTGGGATCATTTTTTTTTAAATTTTTTCTCTGAAAAATCATTACATTTGGCAGTTAAAGAATTTTTCAAAAAAAAAGCTTTCCTTTTTTGGCAGGGGTGGTTTTACTTTTCCGGGTTATGTGTGGGGGTGGGGGTTGAAGGGGAGAGAAAGAGCTTTTATATGGGTTTTGTGACAGAAACGGAAAAAGTTAGGCGAAGGAGATACAACACAGTCTGGGATTGGTCACAGGAGTTGGACCAACCAGGTGTCGTCACATTTTGTCACAAGAATTGTCACATTGAATGTCACCCAGCGCGCAGAAGGCGTTTCCCACGGTTTCAGCATTGCCACCAAGAGAGCACCATTGGCTCTCTCGCTCACTCACCCACTAATCCTAGGTCCATAGCCAGGCCACTCTTTCCGCTTCTCTGAGTGTGTGTATTTGTGTCAAATGTCCGGGATTAAGTTTGTGTGTGCGACTCTCCTCTCTCTCTTTATACCCATATAGATATGTCATTTGAATATCATCGATATCCCCACCACTTTGTCGCGTTGGTATTAAAGTGACACAAGCAAACGTTGGACGGAGATTGGAGTATTTGTGCGATGAGAGTTATTTGTTGTCCACATGTCCCCATCCATACATAGGATGGACCTAGCGTTGATTCTGTGGTGGGGACGCGTTTCGGATAACACACGCCTACTTTTCCTAAAAAGGAGACATTTGACAACTTTTCTCACTTCCGCCAAAGATGAGATCCTTTCTGCACGTACTCAGCCACCCCCCATACTTTTGAACATCCCCCAACCAACCGCGATAAAACTTTATTTGAAAGTTCAATGTTCATCCCTTAAATTATTCCTTCGTGACTTGGAAATTTTCTCTCAACCCTTGCCCTAAAAACGGAAATGATGTCGTTTTGCTATATACTTTTTATCTGCTACAAATTTACGAAATAAAAAAAAAGTTCTGTGAAAATTGAGGATTTTTGAGGGCGTCATCCAATCCATTTTCTCCCTGGGAATCGTTCTCCACACACAGCTAATGTCGCATTGGTCAATTGGGTATCCTCTCTGTTCCAAGCAATGGGGGAGCCTGGGCAAAAAAAGGGTTGAGTTCACCTACAACCATAGAGAAAACCACCATGTGTCTCTTTCTCAACTTCTGGGGATGCTCTTCGGCTCTCACGAAGATCTGGGGAATGTCTCCAAAAATTGTGGTGGTAAAAGATGCGCATCACACATCTTTCTTGGTTCCATTGTTCCAGGGAAAAAACAGAACATCTTCATTTCTATAGATAGCAACATCTTGTACACTATGTTTAATCCACTTCTCAATTTTCCAAAAAAAATTAAAGCCAAAGAATGGTAAAGAAAGTTCATGAAATAAAAACTAAAATTGGTCATAAAATAGAGCTTTTTTCCCTGGGTATACTTTTGAGAGCAATTTTATATAGAAAACATCCTGCTGAAGTCCTTGTGTTATATAAATGAGAGAAGATATATCTATGTGAGGTCGAGGAGACAGAGCAGAGAAAACGCATGCGCTATGGAGACGGTCAATCGACTGTTTTACTTCCAAGACGTTTTTATTTTCATTTTTCACTTCTCGTGGAAAATCCCGTCCACCACTCTTGCTACCTCTATACTACATACACATATACATTTCCTCACTCATCCCAAATTAACTCGTATCTTCCGGCGCCATGAGACGATTGAATTCCAATTTTTGCAGATATAATACACCGTAGAATTCCACCTCAATTACTAACCCATATTTCAAAGAAGAAAAAAATCAAATAAAAATTCTCGGTTTAGTAATAAAATTTTCATGAGGTTTATTTTGGGATTGAATTGAGAACGACATGTAGGTAAAATTATTTCTTTCCAAAAAGCAACTATACATCTTCTGCAATTTTTAATAAAAAAAAGAAGAATAATTAATGCTGTAAGAGCAAGTCGGAGATTTCCAGCTTTATAGTGACGTAGACAGAAAGGGTGAAAGGATGTATATTTAAACACCCTTGAGAAGTTCAAAAAGTTCATGTTTTTATCTTTAGAAGTCAAAGGAAAGTAATTATTTCTAAAAGGTCTAAAATTACAGAAAAAATTAAAGTGATTTTTAAACCGTTTTAAAATCACCGAACGTTTTTAAAAAAATCGTTAAACGATAAAAATTAAATGTCAAAAATTAGAAAATAAACTTAAAGCATATAAAAACGTCAAACTTTAGAAAAGAAACTTCAAGCGTTTTAAAAGAAAATGTCACAACGTCAGAAAATTAATGTTATTTTCTAAAATTTTATAATTTTTATACGCTTCTTCGTAAACTTTGACCTCTTTCAATATAATCCATTTTAAGGAACTTTTTGTTATAAAATAAATGTTTTCTTTAACATCGAATTAATTTTTTTTGACTATGTCCCTATTTAGTCAGAACTTTAAATATCTTTACTAAAACATAAACTATAGGTAAAATACCTCATTTTCAATTAACGCCTTCTTTCTCTCCCACACTCATACACACCCTTCTTATCGATTTTATGCCACCGGAAGATGGGTTCGGATGAGCAACGACTAATCGATAATGCGCCAGTAGGTACCTAAATATTGTTTTGTTATCATATACCTTATCGATGGTGGGAGCACTCCTGCAAACATTTCAGTTGACGGATTGCGTGATACATCGCGATTGGGTTTGGGGACATAAGGTGAATTAGTTGTGATTTGGATGAACTTGGAATTTCAATTGCAAACAACGCTGGGTTTTAATGCATTATTATTGTTTGGTGATTTCTTCCGTAAACGTTATTAGAAGCACCAAACCTTGAAAATGGTTTTTGCATTTTAATTTTCCTTTTTGTTTGTTATTTTTCCGCGAAAAGATAATAATTTCCGACACATTCCTTCGTCTGTTTAAATTGATATGAGTCAGAGGATAAAATTCTTTTGTACTATACTTTATTGAATTAATTTTGTTAAATATTATTTTTAAATTTATTACTTTGTGTGTATTGCAATGAAAGCTCTTCAATGCGACACACTTTGGAATCCATTGACCTTTCTCCCATTCATCTTTTGGAATTGGTTGGTACTATTGGTAGATGCTGCGTACACATCAGGCAATTATCTTTTCTGAAGATGAACATGATCTCTTATTTAATTGAACACGAAAAGTCGTTTGGCGTGAAATTGAGAGGAAGCCAACACCAAGGGGCGGGAGAGAGAGTGATGCTTTCGCAAGATATTGAGGAGCTATTTGAAAGGAGAGTCGCGCCCCGTACAATGAGTCAGGAAGGTGCCCCAGAAAATGTGCGAGGGAGTGTAATATGGAAGATGGAAAAAAGGCACAAAATGTTTACAGTATTTATAAACCACAAGAGGACCCAAAAATAGTTTCACGGTGTGTTTTCCAATGTTTACATCATCGATCGCCGCACTTGAATGGATTGATTTTCTTCTCTCGACGCATTTTTTTCCGCCTCCATGAATTTAATTTTAATTAATATACTATGTAGATTTTTGGCACTCAAACTGAGAATTTAAGTGAAAACTTAAATTTTGTGCGAAATTTGTGTCCTGAATTTCATGACTTCTTGTATATAGGATTAAAGTCGCACCGAGAGCATCAACATGCCAAACTCCTTGCGGAAATTGTGCCAAAAGGGATTTATGCATCAGTGAGAACGGCAATGCTCTCGGGATGGGGGAGCGGTGTATGTGTAATGTTTGAGAAATGCTGAAGAAATGAGTGATTGTTCATCGTGTTTCATGGTGTTGAATATGAAAACTTCAAGATTAAGAGGAGTATGAATGCATAAATTGCCGCATAGATGCTCTCAAATTAATACAATAATCGTAAATAAGACGCGCAATGCAAGTGCAACCCATCAGAAAATATCTAAATGGTTTGTTTCAAAATGTGAGACAGACAAAATCATAAATTGACATTTTCTTGATCCCAAAGTGTTTATTCAATGAGGAAAAACGAACGATGAATTTCCCAAAGTCTCTGTGTATGTGTCTCTCAACTCCACAAAGGGGATTTATATCGATGCAAAGGAACGAACATTATTTATAGATGAATCTTATGTCTCTTCGTCCTCATTGCTGCCTCAAAATCTCATGTATATGCATATTGGTGGAGATCCTCAATGGGTTATGTATAATTATGAAATGTAAATTATTAATTATATTGTTGCTATAAGTTGGCAACTTTGTGAATGAAAGGAAGGGGAGGAGAAAGTGTTTTCTTTTCTTGGTGACGCAGCCACAGAGAAATTTCCATACTGCTCCCAAATGCCAGATCTCTCATCATGCCTTCAAGCATCTCTGGGCGCTGCTCTAAAAACGAAGGGAGGAAATTTGTGACGGAAAGAGAGGCAAACTCCTCTTCCGGTTTCATGGTGGCTTTATCTCCGCATCCACAAAAACCACCTCTCTCTCTGATACACCTTTTCCCCCTCCCCCCAAAAGTGTATCAATCAGCTGCTGCTTCGCATTATTTTCTCAGGTGCTGCACCATCTCACAAGAGATAGGTAATACCGTCCAACTGCTCGCAATTGCATGGATGCGGCAATAAATTTGTGTCAGCGTTTTTACGCATTCTGTCTCTCACCTTCCACCACGGAGGGGATGGCCAATTTTTTCTTAGTTAATCGTCAAAACAGAAAAATCATTTTAATATTCTTCGCCATTCGCCAAATTATTCACACACACCAGTCATCTTGGCCGGCGGCCTCAAAAGGTTTTTACAATGTGGCTTAAAACATTTGGCACCATCAAGGCAATTGCACGAATTTTTTTTTCTTTGAGCTCTCACCTGGAATGGGTGTGCACACCTATATGCATAAAAATCACCCAAAAGTGGCCGCAAAACATCGAGGAATATATAGCTTTGTATGTATGATAAAAAAAATTAAGAAATAAATTTCAATTTAATCCCATACTGTGCGAGGATGAATTTTGCGAATCAAATTGGTCAGCAGTGGTGTGTTCGCGTATACACAAGAAATTCCCAATAGGTCCAGCAGTGTGGTGTGGTGCCCTCATCCATCAGGATGAGGACGCACGAGAACGACAAAACAAACAACCATAAATTTATTAGTTTGAGCTGCGCGGGCAGAAAATGGCAAAAGGAATGGACAATTATCAGGATAAATGACTCAATATATCGCAAGGGCGGGTGTGTTGTGCGGGTTGAGGTGGCTGATTGGATATTTTATTGATTGGCTCACCTGACAGAGACAAAGGATGGCTCTTGCTGAAAATACCCCCAGCCATTTATATCGCATATCGTACTGTTGTGGAGCCAATATTCAATTCAACCCGCAAAGTGTGTTCGCGGTGTAGCCAAAAGCCACAGTGCTGCAATGATTGTCCGCACATCATCCCCTTTTTCCCAAACAAAAATCACACATTACCTGTCCCAAGACGTGGAACACCTTCTGTGCAACTATATACAATACTTATGTGGTTTTGAGACAATTTTCCTCTCAGCACTGGCATCTCTTGCTCTCTCTCTTTTGCCATTTGAGGGTGATTGCTGAAGTGCAATTTTGTTTGGTTTGCATGAACCCGACGAAGAGGTTGGTCATCGACTTCTGCAGCTGCAATTTCACATAAACACTCTGTGGTTTCGCGCGATAATTGACCACTGAGAGCTCACACGGAGAAAATTCCCAACAAAATGGCTCACCACGGAGACACACAACCTCATCACCAGATGCAACAACATTACATCCATCGATCGCAAAACCCCGAAAATGATGTGATGACCACAAAATATTGCTTCCTCCTTGCTCGGTACTTTTGTCCTCGTGCATTACACCACGCGCAGAGATCACCGCGAAGAATTGATCTAGATTGATGGATATCACAGCTTTCTTTACCACGTATTACCACCAGAGTCAATGACCTGCAATTGAGATCACTTTTGGATTTTAAAATGAAAACCAAGGAAGAAGAACACAATAATAGTATTATTATGTAAAGTCTCAATGATTTAAATATTATAAAATTCAAGAAAAAGATAGATCATAAGAAATTAATCAATATTGATTTAAAAACTTCATCATTTTAACGATTATTTTATAAAAAGCTGATTAGTTAAGTTATTAAGAAAACAAAAAAAATTATTATTTCTTTTTAATTTACACGTACAATCTATGATTTTACATGTATGATGTATAGCAATCTAGTTGTACACTAATGAGCTATTCTATTCTGACGGATTAGTTAAGTTATTAAGAAAACAAAAAAATTATAAGAAAAAAAATAATATGAGAAAATTATTTAGAAGAAAATCCAAAAACGTGATCTTTTTCTTTTAAAGATTTTCTTTTAATTTATTAATAAATGGGCCTTAATCAGCGATCAAGTAACCCTTGAAATTCGCTTGAAATCTAGAAATTTCAGAACAAATTTTAAAATATTTCAAGGGTTTCTTGGTCGCTGAATAAAGCCCAATTATAGAATATTTTCTGAAGGTTCTAATAATTCTTTTTGCTTTTTTCTTATTACTCTTTGAGAACGCAATAATTTATTTGGGAAAAGAAAAGTAAATTGGCAATAAAATTGTACTTATTTCATCGACAAACAGGAAGGAAGTGATTGTATTTAGAGTCACCTTTAATATTTATTCCGAAAGACAGACCTTTCATTCAAACCATCGCTTCGTTTTGGGGTGACATTTGCTTGATGGATAAAAAGACTCCCTTGATGTGGACGCATTGAGTGGAAAATGTCAATGTGTTTGCGTGCGTGAGTCACTCAACGTGGATTGACACGCAATTAATGGGCAATGGCAAGTGTAGAGCACATGACATGGTCAGTGATGTGGCATGAATTCGTTCTTTCGTCCCCACAGCTGTCTCACTTAAGGGAGACACTGTCACCTCTTCCTGACCTTCTCTTCCGTCACGTTCACTGATGGACTCCTTCTGGTGCCTTCAACCAAAATTCAATTGCACCACATTTTATTCCTTTCTCTTCATGGATGATGGGGAAATTTCATTTGCTGAACCCGCGCGTCCAAGAAACTTTTTCTTCTTGGGACTTCTTCCCTGTTTGCAAGATGATGAGAATGATGAAGTTGGTTAAAGTTCTCTCTTGAAGTAAAATATATCTATGTGTGTACATAGCCAGCATTGGTGAAGAAAAAAAAGTTCTTTTCCTTTTCACATGTTGATGAACAGCACTTCCAATTGGAGGTGGAAATTTTCTTAGTCAACTATGTGGTAATTTTTATCGAATTTCTCGTTCGAATGTTTTCAATGCAATTATGGATAGTCAAATAAGATCTCTGCATCATAAGGTAGACCAATGGATTCCCTTGGTGAGGAATACACGCATCTCCATGCGATGTATTTACACATAGCATATGGGGACCTATTGTTGGATGATGCCCCCGCCGTGTGAAAAGGGAAGATATCGCCTTCGCAGTGTCTAATTTTGTTAATGACATTTTACATCGCCCAAATATTTGTATGGATCATACATTATTTACCCACCACATCACAATTGACCAAGCTTCCATCGACCAGCCACCTCAGGCACCAGTCAAATTAGAAACCTTGACTTGCCATCACCATATATTCATCCACTTTGGGCATATTTTTCACTCCAATAATGAGCATTCAAGCGAATGAAAACCACAGAAAAATCTATTGAGAAAAATTTCCATATAACGATGTCTTTTGTGTGCAGTGATTTACTTTTGGTTACCTATTCTGAATATATTTGAAAAAATTCTCATACATATAATTGCATCTTTTAATTGGATACTCAACGCTTTTTATAGCAATACAAAACCTCAAGGAAAATTACTTACAATTTCATCGGTTAACGACTGTCTCAATCATCCACAGCACTCGTCTTATGTACATGCACCGCGAGACTGTGATGATGGTGAGAGAGAGAATGATGAAATGAAAGGAAATGCCGAAAAAATTGATAAAGAATATTAAATTTTTGTATGAAAAGAATCTATTAGATCAAAATTAAGTTTAAAATGAAATATTTCAATTGAAATAATCTGTCTCTATTTGCTTAAATCTCATTGAGTTCTCTTTTTGTGTCTCAAGAAATTAGAGATAGCCAAGTCATTTCCTTTTTGAATTTTAACTAGACCTCATATATGTACATGTTAAGTCCCACAAATGTGCTACATATATTTTTTCATTCAGTGTCTTTTAAGTGATTTGAAGAAGGTGACTGTATTGCGTGCACCTTAGCGCCTCGGCCTCTTCAAACCGATTGTCCATGCAAATGAGAAATTCAAGTGTTGACTTTTGGCACAACAAGTATTAATTCCACAAATTCCACGAGACATCCACGATAAACACTCAATTCCGCATATTTTATCGGGAAAGTGATTTAAAGAAAAGAACTTGTTCACTTGCACACACACTCCATAACATCCCATAAGTATTCCCATAAGATGGGATTAACGCTGAGGCACACAAGAAAAGGACATAATGTGTACGAAAACCCACTGATGATGGCCACTTCTTGGACTAAATATTTTTTCAGCTTCAACATAAATTCTCGAATATGTGTGTATGTCTCGAATATTCTGTGTGGATGGATGAGGAATAAATCAGAATGAAATATAAGAAATGAATGGGTGTACAAACGCCTTCAACAATAAGACACAAAATTGAAGACGTTTGCCTCTTTTGTCATTTGTGGAAGGGAACAAGGGAAAAAAATTAATGGCAATTCATTATTTATTCGTGTTTGAATTATTGAAGAGGAATTGAAGACCAAAAATCACAACAGACAGCATTTCTCATTTTCAGCAACAAAGGAGATCGGTTTTTTTTGTGGGAGTTAGGGGGTATATGCTATTGAAATCGAAGGGTAAATTTGCATGTAGGTATATATGGAAAAACACTCCTACAATTTTTTCTCCTACCTGCCCTTGTTTTTATTTATAACCTATCGGCCATGGGCGTAAGACGCAATGATGAAAACCCCTTTTATTCGTTCATTCAACGCCCTATGCAGATGCACACCGATTATTAATTTTCAATGCTAAATCTGCATTGTTGGAATGATTAAAAAAAAGTTTTTTTTAACAAGATTTATTAAAATATTTTTATTTAAATAAATCTTTAGATTCATTGCATGTCAATCAAGTTTTAATTTAGAATATTTAGCAGCCAAATTCAATGGCTGTTGATAATACTTCTTGTGAGATTTTGGTTGAGAAAATCGCAGAGAGAAATCTGCGGTGGATATTTTGGTGATGGTGAGCCTGAAGACAGAGAGCCTGTGGTGGAAAATTCAACCACTAAAATGCTAAGGAAATGCCTGTAGGCATCATAATCATGAGCTATTTCTCCCTCCTCAAACCAACCCCCTTCAGTTTTGTCATGTAGAATCTTATATGCCTTTTTCATCGTATAATTCCACATATACCCTCCATGACACATTATTATGTATGAGATATAATCACACACATAAATATTCCATAGGAAATAATAACCCTTTTGCATAACCCTTCAACCCACACACATACACGCACACAGGATATTTTTTGGAGAGGGTTGAGAAACTCCCGGATGAGGACTAGTACTCTGCGTTGATACCACTGCTTAAACGACACCACAACGATCGTTCCCATGCTTCACATTTAATTGTGCTGTATTTACTTGTAACATATATGTATGTACACTACCCTAAAAAAGTTTCCGGGCAAGGAAAAATGGGGTATTTTTGAAGGCAAATTTCAAGTGGCTATATCTCTGGCTGTGGTCAACCGATTTTCAAAAATTTATTAGTTTTGGAAAGGTGAGAAATGTACCTTTCCAAAACTAATAAATTTTTGAAAATCGGTTGACCACAGCCAGAGATATAGCCACTTGAAATTTGCCTTCAAAAATACCCCATTTTTCCTTGCCCGGAAACTTTTTTAGGGTAGTGTATATACATAGCAAGCATCCAAGTACAGGAGGGATGCTGAAAGGGTTGTCGTCTAACCCCTTCTCGGTGGTGTGTGTGTTCTATGGGGTCGTGTCACCCTTTAGAATTTATATTAAACTCAAAACTGGTTGGTAAAACTTTCTCATATGTATATTCCACTCACCCCAGCCCTTAAAATGAGGGTGTGGCGGGTTCTGTGATGGAAATTTCTGCTAAAATCTCAGCGATGGCTTCATCGTTGATTATTAAAAATATCATTTACACCCACCCGCAAGGATGGGAAATTTTCGCAAGCATGATGGAAAGGTGTCGCTTTCTCGAATGGGATACCGCACGTGGGGGGTGAAATGATAATGAAGAGGGGTTGTCATTAGCAACACAGCTAAATGATGTAATTTCTGAGGTTTCATCGATTCCTAATTATATTGTGTATCCTTAATTAAAAATTTTTCATCAACACATACCTATATATTATATATAGTACATTATTGATGATTTTATTATTATTAAGAAGGAAAAGGACGAAAATGAGTAAAACCGGAATAAATAAAATAATATTGTTGGATATTAAGGATAATTCTTTGTAAAATTTAAATTAAAAAAATGTTAAATAAAGAAAATTATGTACCTACATAAAACATTTCTTTATGTATTCAATAAATTGTGTGTCTCTTATTCGATCTGGGTGGTAAAAACTAACACGCATAAGGTGGTCTCTTTTCGTGCTGTTCAGTGTCCAACTTAGCACGTTGATTATCAAAAGGTAAAACCCATAAAAGGTCTCCATTTAGCGAATTAATTGTGTCCCTCGCTGTGTTTGAGAATCAATGGAGTGCCACACATGTTTCCATCATCAACGATGTCTAAATATTTATTTTTCTGGCGTCGAACTGCTTCTTCACAAAATATTGTCTATATAGCAAACATGTAGAACATTTACAAGTTTTCTGTCGTCTAATTCTCTTCTTTTTTTTTGCTTTCTTTTCCTTTTGCCTTCAGTTCTATTTTATACCTCCTTCACGTTGTGATCTTTTGACGGTACACCCGTTGAGGACGCGCGCAGTGAAGGCTGTAGGCGAAAGTGAAATAGAGAAGAAAATACAAGCGGAGTGAGAAACCCACCCACTATACCGCGCGCTTTTCCTGCGTACTCCATTATTGATGGTCAGGCAAACAATTGGTAATTGAGGCGGTAATAGAATTTTTCTCGGAAAATTGGGATTATTGTTTTTCGTGGAAATATGTCTGTGCCGTGAGTGTCGCGTGTCCACAGAACCAACTGTCCATCAAGCTGTCTCTAGCTGGCTCGATCTTAAATGTCACGGTGTCCCCGAAAGAGAAAATTAATAATAAAAAAAAATAGGTGAAAAGCAATTTCTCTCCCGACCTCTGGGAACTTTTTATACCCATATCACCCACAATCTGACTCTTCTTCACTCCTCCACACCGTGTGACAAGGCGCATGATGGCATAGGGAAATAAAAAAAAAAACATTTGTACATACCCCACTGATAGAATGACTAATTGACAAAATACCTCTGACATGACCTGTGAAATGTATTTTTCTGCCGATTGAATTAAGTGATAAGGAAACATTCAACAATGAATTGCCAACATGCGGTGTCGATTTTATTTTGTGATCTGGCACAAGAGAAATTCCCTTTTCTCGCCTATATACCTACATACATATGTAGGTATGCCTCCCTCGTTCATATAATTGAAAAAATCCACGAAAAAGAAGCCCAAATGGATAATGAATGATGATGACATTTCGTGATATAGATCGGTTACACCCTGTTTTTTTGTTTGGACTTCTTGTAACGCTGTCATCACTTCCGAATCAATATTTTAGGAATTATACATAATATAATGTGGAGATTATTTCTTTCCACTCTTACTCATTCATCAACTGCGTGAGCATTTGGAATAATTAGCAATGCGTGAGAAAATCTTTCATCATACTTGTGACACGTGTCCCAGAGCGACAAATTAATTTTAGAGGGAAAAAAATTGTATTGTACATATATATACTATGTAGGTATGTTTATTTAACTGTATGTATGACGAATATAAATCATTTCTTGGGCGAAAAATTAATATTTAATGTTTGTTACTTAACTAATCGAAAGCTCATTTAACAGAGCTTTAAAGAACTTTCAAGTTCTTTTTAGTAATATTTAATTTCTGATCTCATCACGTTTTCTTTCACCTCATGAATTTTTTGTACATAGCATAATTTAAAAAAAGTAACGTAAAAATTAAATTTCTAAGCGAAAGTGTGGCTCAATGGTCTAGAGGTATGATTCTCGCTTTGGGTGCGAGAGGTCCCGGGTTCAATTCCCGGTTGAGCCCCTAAAATAAGGTTCACATCTCTTAACTGATGTGTTCACCTTATATTTTTTTATAGCAATCAATAAGCTTTGGCAAATACAATATTATTAGTTAAATGCCCCTTTTGATTGCACTTGAAATATTCAATCTCATTTTCAATCCTAAAATATTCATATAGGTCTTTAATGTAATGCCTGTGAGTGACATGGTTTGATGTCACGTTGAAGAAAAAGCGGCATGAGACTAAAAGTGAATGACAATTGATGGCTCAAAGAGATAGACAGGCAATTAGGAAGGTGACAAAAGACCACAACGATTAAAATCCCGGCACCTATTTTTGTCTCCGAAATGACAACACCCAAAAGAAATCCCAAAAGTCGAAACCTTTTTCAAATCTCGTCAATCTCTATTGAGAAATATATATTCTCATTTCATAATATATATACCTACATATATATGTATGATATGTAAAAGGAACAGAAGAATGAAAAAAGAGTGGAAAATTGGGCCTATTTGACGCTATAGTCATACATAAGTGGCACTTGAAATGTTTATAAGCAATAATAATATCTTTTTAATTTTCCAAATAATTCCCCCTCAATGGCAATTTATTTCTCCCCTTTCGTGGCCCGTGGAAATTTTACGCTTCTTGCACGCTCCACTTGTCCTGCTGGCAGTGGCATATACATATAGAAGGAGGTGAAGAACTTTTAAAACATATTTTGACTTTGTGGGGGGTGCTCGAAGTTTTTGTGCTTCACAACCCTCCTCTTTGTGATCTTAATCGCAAATCCAACCCCCCGAAAAATTGATACGATCTTGTCGCACATTTTACCTTTCCTTCACCAAGGAATGGAATGTCAAAATAGAATCTGTGAGAAGGAAAAAAGAGACATAGACGCGAAGGTATATGTACATATGTACAAGGAACATGGAGAAGAACACTGACACAAGAGGGAAACGTGGTCATTATTACATCAAAAATTGGTTATTTTACGGTTGTATCTCGTGGGCTCAACACTTGAGAGATCTTGTAAGTTGATAAGATGCCACTCGCGTGTTGTTCTTCGTCATTTTGTCCCTCTCACCACACACTTCTTGTGTGATCATTTCCTTCACCTCGCGTCCTCTTCTATATGCAACATATGTACATATATGTGCAATGATCAACCGTCTTGCTTTTAGGGATTCTCAGTATGTATAGGATTTGTTTTATTGCTCTTAAATACCTACTACATTATACCTTCATACATATATATTTTTTTTAATTCCCCCAAGTCTTGACAGTTTGCAATTAAATATATACCTTCCGCGGTGTGGTTGAAGAAAAGCATAATTTGAATATGGAGCATTTTGTATGCAAAACATCTGCTCAAATCGCAAATGTTGTGCGGGGATAAAATGTAGGGCACACATTCATTGTAGGTAAATGAATGAGTGCTAACTACTTGGGAGGCGGATTTTGGGGCTCAACCGGGAGTTGAACCCGGGACCTCTCGCACCCTAAGCGAGAATCATACCGCTAGACCATTGATTGATTGATTGATTGATTTTTTTATTAAAGAATTGTACATAACTAAGCCAGACGTAAATTAATATAACATCCATTTGCTATGTGTATGTACAATCCTGATTAAAAAAATAATATAAATTAAATCTAATTCTAATTTAACTTAAAAACTAACTTTAAACTACTATTTTTTTTTTAATCTCTAGCTCAATTTTTTCAATATAAACTATAATTAAAGAATACGTTTTTATATCTTTTAAGGTTTGAATTGAATTGTTTTCATTATTTATATTTAGTATCTCTTTCCTTTCCTTCTCATGGTGTTTGCATTCTATAATTATCGACAATTTATGTCTCCACCTATAATAATACTTTCAGTGTCTTTATATTTTGTAATAAGTCTGCTAGACCATTGAGCCACACATACGCATCAAGGAAAATCCGCGATCCTCACCACCAATACCCTCTATTCGGCCCAATTAATTCAGCTGTATATAAATCAAAGGTAAAGGGTGGCCCATTGGTGCCCTGAGAGAAATTCCTTGGGCGTTAATATGGAACGACATGGGTATCAATTGCTGTTATTATGTCAAGCAATTGGCCCATCGCATCATCATTGCGAATGGCTCTATTGCACGGTGATCGCGGTGATCGCGACAATGTATCATTATGGACAGGATGGGAGAGGAGTGTCCACTCAATGTGGAGTATTTGCAAATTGCTCATTGACGACGCGTTCTCACCCTCGGGCGAAGCACACTCTCATTTCTCTCTGGCTGGCACACAGGTAATTCTCCCAGGTAATCACACTGTGCGCTCCAGAGAAGAACGTTCAATCACTAATGGAATAATTATTCAATTACATCGCGCAATTTTTGTATACCACAATTTCAATCAATCATTCCACAATGGGGTGTTTTGGCACGCCCAAAATATGTGCAAAAAAAACAAGGAGATTTTTGACCAAAGATTCCTGGAATTCTTTGATGGAAAATCACGTGAATGATGTGGAAATTGCGCATAGAAATTAGTCTACCTACAATTTCTACCTCTAAAATTAAAAAAAAAAATGCTCATAAAGCTGCTAAAGTTTTCAAATATTTCAGAAAACTTTCAATTCTTTTGCTTTATTAATATTTTTTTAATGAAAAAAATAAATCTTCGAAGCGAAAGTGTGGCTCAATGGTCTAGAGGTATGATTCTCGCTTTGGGTGCGAGAGGTCCCGGGTTCAATTCCCGGTTGAGCCCATAAAATAAGGTGCATATCCTAATCCGATGTGTCTTCCCTATATTTTAGCTGTGTTTCTTTCAGACACAGCTTTTTTTTATTATTTCTTTAAATTCTTCATGTATTTCATTTGATCAAGAACCAAATAATTAATTAAAACAAAATTGTGATAAAAAATTAATTTCTTTAATGTACAAACTTTCATCTACAAAATAAAACATTAAGAATCTCTATAAATCAACAACAGAGATTGACAAGAAATTACATATAACGAGTAAGTATACATAATATTCCGCCAAGATGAAAAATTTGATAATTATCTCGGTGTTCAGCTCGACAAAAACAAACTCGTGCAGCAAGTGCGGTAAATGGCATGAAATATTGATGACAAAAGCGTAAAAGTGAATTTCTGCGTTCACGAATTCCCCCAGGCGTAAAATTTTATTAAACTTTTTGAAAAATAGTTTTTAATATTTTTAAAGAAAGTGCGTATGTGTGGCTCAGTGGTCTAGCGGTATGATTCTCGCTTAGGGTGCGAGAGGTCCCGGGTTCAACTCCCGGCTGAGCCCCAAAGGATGATTCCTTTTTTTGTTGCATTACTCAAAATATGAGAGAAATAAATGAAACGAATGAAACGAATGAAATTCTAACAACTTTTAAGTTCAAAAAGGTCAGAACTACTGGGTATCCGCACGATAAAGAAAAGTCCTCTGTGATGGGTAGGATACAAAAAGTCGTCTCGACGGGTGAAAATTGCAGTCATAGCGTATATATTCTGCATCATTAGCATCGTTGGAAAGATGCATCAAGTCAAATTTCACCTATACAACTCATATGTATAAATTGGTCTAGTTTTTGAGTAGTGACGAACAGAAAATGACGTGGAATTAGCATAAATTTCCACAAGAGTGCCTCTTCCTTCCATTTTGCTCATTTTTTTTTCTTTTCTTTGTAGTCTCCAGCACAGCAAATGATTTTTTTGTGCTCTGGCTAATTCTCCGCACCAAGAGATGAATATTAATTGGTGGAGCAGCAGACACAATTATTGTCACGCCAGTGAATTTGCTGGGTGCTAATCCTCAATCTCTCCTATGCTGATGTATTAATTGTAGTGTGGTTTTCCGGAGGAGTCAACAACCGCCGAGAATACTTATTTGGGACGGAGCGGGGGGAGCTACTTGAAACTTTGCAGACGCGCTATTTCAATTGGCCACCACCCACTCTACCCATTTGTAGAAAATCATCATCCAGTCCAATGTGGAGTATACGACGTGGTGGATGTACATCCAATTAATCAAGACTTTCGAGCCTCTAATGACCAATTTTTCAGAGTAGCTTTGGTGCACTCCTATAGTCCCTATATCAATGGAGTACCTCGCGAGAGAGAAAGAGGGCAGTTCCTGGTCTTTCAAACATTGGTTTGAGGGATAAATTTAAAGATTCTCTTTCTCAAGGATATTTCACATAAAAATAGCGACTGCGCCATAAATTTTGCAATATATACATATAGCTTATGGTCTCCTATGGCAACGGATCGTGTCTCTAATTAGCAAGTTTCCTTTCCACACTCACCTCTTCCCACTGAGCGTTGTATTTTTTTTTCGTTCCACCCGCACCTCGCAACATAAAGGGACCATTTGAGCAAGAAGATGTGGGAGGAAATACTCGAGGTAGCAGGTGGCTGGCCATTTCATCTCTTGCACCCTGTGTGGACTAATTATGCTTCAGAGTCGCAAATTTTCTCCACCCAACTCACCCATCGCGGTTAAGGAAAAACTTTCTTCCTCACAGCACTTGTAGGGACTTGGGGCAACGTTGTGTAAAGGAAAAAGAATTGCTATATGGAAGATCATCTGACAAAATTTGCATATAAAATATCGACGCGAAGCGCGGGAGGAAAGCAATTTCCCAAGATGCTACACGCGATGAATTATGGACCACGGAGGCAAATGGATAAGTCTGCCACTTGGGGCTATTTTTGCCAACACTCCAATTATACCGTCTTAATGATCGATTAATGGGTAAATTTCACCGCAAAAGAAGCGTCAGAGTGGGCAAGAAAAAATACCTATATGTAGGTATAGATAGTCAGCACCAAGATGAACAAACTCTTTGCCCATTTCTATGGCGTGACTCACGGTCTTTAATTCACATTTTTGGGACTCTTTCTCTTCGAGAGCTTTTTTTTCTTTACCTCAACAGCACGTGCTTTTTTGTCGTCTTGCAGGTGATTGGGATCAAGAAAAAAAGAGCCACATGTGGCGCACTTTAGGTAATTCCTTCCCCACTCACTGAGAACCACGGAGATTCTTTCCAGTTTCCCGTTTTCTTGCGTTAATTTTGGAATTAAAAGTAAGGTCTTACACTAATGCTTCGTTTTGGGACCTTTTTGATGTTTAATGTTTCCTCAAAAAGAAAATTAATGTATTTATGAATAAAATTTTAAGTAATTAAAAAAATTGTGATGTAACATTATTAGAAAATAGTTTCCAAGGAAATTCTGTGAAAATTATTTTCTCAGAAATGTTGAGTCATAGGATGGAATTCACACGTCAAACAGTCTTAAGCGAAACTTAAATTAAAATTCGCAAATATCATTAAAAATTACGCATTTAGCCTAATTCAGCCTGATTTAAGAAATTTTAAGTTTTCCTTATAAAAGTTTTAAACATTCTAAAGAATATAAAAAAGTCTTAAGAAGTCTGAAGAAATCTTAGAAATCTGACTAAATAATTTCACCGATAGACTAGTTAATTTTTCTCTGATCTTAAATGTACAAAAAACAAAATTAAAACTCTTTATAAAAAAATTTAAAAAATTCTCAAAATAATTTGTTGTTTCAAAAGCTGTGCATTTGAGGAAAGATCTGCACACACAAAAAGACGTATAATCTGTGTATTAAATATCTTGTTTAACAGAATATTGTCGAATTAATATGCCGTCTTTTGGCCAAGAAAGAATCCCCGCGTGAATCTTGTACACGAAATTAATTTCGCATTTTGTATCCCCAGACAACAAGAGTCAGCACATGCAAGGAAGATTAAGTTTTGGGTGCGAGCAACAGTGAAGAAAGATCTCACAATAGGTAACACATCGGGAGATAAATATAAGCGATAGTGTCGATGGATGATTCTCCTTCGAGTGTCTCATGATCCCACTTCTGGAGGTGCATTCTTCAGGGCACTTATCCCGCGCATTTGTATACAAATGGTAGTGGTGCCTTTTTGTTCTGCCTCCCCCCGTCTTGTTTCCCAATCTTGTGGACTCTCTTTTGAATTGAGAGCGTCGTCACGTCGCATCACACCTCCTTTAGCGGCCTTAATTGACGATTCCATTAGCTTCGGCGTGATATAAAAATGGTGCCGGGAATCTTAATGACATCTGAAGACGGCGAAACGATCTCGGATGCTTGCTCCATTATCTGCATTGTCATTATTCTGTGATTTTTGCCCCGCGCTTCAAACATCCCATCCCATATGAGAGGCACCATCTATTAATATTTATTCCGGCCTTCGTTTTCTGTCAATTCTAAAGGGTGACAGCGTAATTACATCATTAATCGATGATGAATTTGGACTTTTTTTTTACATTACATATATATGTACATATAATACACATTATATATATTGTTGCTTGGTACCCATTATAGTGGGATTCTCACAGAGGGATGTGAGGGGCAAGATATTGGACAAGAGAGAACGACTCTACGCTGAATTGACGATGACAATTGAAAATTTCTACAGTTGCCACAGATTCCTCCACCTCTTTTTGCCTCACAGCATCTCCGGGATGGGCGCTTGATTTTGCCGCCAAGTGACGCGACAGTGCTGTGAGGAGAGACATTGTATGCATGCTATGTACATACATATTTCCAATGCGGAAGGAGGGTTGAAAATCCATGAGATGATTTTATTCTCAGCTCCTTTAGCTTCCACCCAAATCGATGACAATGAAAAAGAAGAAATCAAACAATTTCTCAACTTTCCCACCCCACCCCCCAGGGTTGATCTTTCATCAACTTTTTGGATGTTTGCCAAGTCACAAGGACGGAAATTCATGGTTGTATTTGGGGGAGTTGAATAAACCTATAAATTACTGAATTTCTCAGGGCGCTTCTCAAGAAAGAGTTTATAAATTTAACACAGAGAGAGAGAGACGTCTTTGCTTGAAAATCTGGGCGTGAATTGGTGCAACAACGATGGGGGCTGAGGAGGTGTTAAAAGTACTCACGGTTGGGAATCCATGCGAGAGATTCCACGGTGATGTGGTTGAAAATGACTGCAATTGATCCTATTAACACATTTAAGCAAAAATGGGGAGAGAGCAGCATAATATGTGCCCCGAAATCATCAACCGGCGTGTGGTGAATTTTTAATGAGCCCATCGGGAGGAAATGAAATCAAAAATGCTCCCAATGTTGTCCCCCTTGGTGCCTGGCCCATGAACGGACTGGACACACACACTGTACATCGTGGACCAAATCATTTTTATCTCAATCAATATTAAGTTGATTTAATGACCGCCACAAGTATAAAATCCACATAAATTACATGAGAAATTACATGAGGAGAAGTAAATTTTGCCTCAGGGGTTGTTGATTTTTCACCTCATATGTATTGCATAATTCTTTTTAACACACTCTCGATCACATGGAAAATCATCTTTGCATCTTCTCTTCGCACCATCATTCTTCCGCAATTCTCAAGATTTTTTTTTCTTCAAAAATTCTCACATTTTTAGCGACATTTTTCACTCAAAAAATATTTATTTCAAAAGGTTTTCATTCAAGGAGAAAAATTGCAAAGAGAAACTTTCAAGAGGCTTATGTATTTATTTTCTGTCAAGATTAAAACATTTCAAGTTAATCTCTTCAATTTGTGCTTTTACACAATCCACCGATTGAATTTGATTCACTTTTGCACATTTCATTTAACTTGCAGTAATTGTTGCAAAGTTTATAATCAAAATAAAGTAAAATAATAATAAATATGTATCTCTTAAATATAGGTATGTCTTAGACACGAGGGGTAGTTAAATGGCAATTATTTTATATTTTGGAATATTATTTTATTGAGAAAAATAATTAATACGAAAGAAATATTAAAATTGCAGGGAAAAAAATTAGATTAATTTCTTTTCATTTTAATTCCTTTTTCTTAATTTCTTAATTCTCCTGAAACTAATTCAGCTCAAAAATTAAGATTTATTCCGACACAATCACAGACTTTTGGTTTGGAAAAATTTAGATCTTTAAAATTAAAAGAAAAAAAAATATTAATTGTCTTATGGAATGATATAAGCCCTTAGCTTAGAGTTTCTTTGAAAAATATCCCAGAAAAAAATTGTAATGAAAATCCTACTTAATAGCCCCTAATTTTAGCACGCGAGACAGTGAATGTTTATGAATTGATCTGTGAACGAACGAGATGAATGGTGGAGGGATTGATTGAAAAATTACAGTGAAATGTTGAGTAATAAATTGATTGGACTCAATTTATCATTTCTGAATATACCTACATATATACTTTCTCAGGCCACGTCCACTTCCGCTGATTTAATTTAAAAAATGAAAGAAAAAACGTGCAAGAAAAAATTTTGGTGGCAAAGAAATCAGCATAAGCTACTGTTGAGTTACAACTCTGATGTGAAACAGGCCGCGTACTATGTTATAGAGAAAAGGATTGCCGGATACTTTGATGATTTCTTCGTCAACAAGAGGTGTGAATTCTTTTTGTAAATTCTAGACGTGGAATTTTGTTTGTCATCCGTCGTGGACCGCCCAGAGGATCCCAGAGATATTTTTGTGTCTCGCATGAGGGGACTCTTTGAAGGGGATTTTTTTTGTTGTGTTATTTTTAAGGTCCTTTGTGTCTCGTTCGTGACTCGCAATGGGAGAATTAAGGGTGAGTTTTCTGGGATTTGACTATATTTTCTCAAGTATTTAACACCATTCCTTCAAGTGCTACTGGCGATCACGCCTGAGGATCGTTTTGGGACTCCAATACAAAATGTTTCAAAAGGCTTCAAAAAAAAAGCAACACACTAAGAGCAAATTATTTCATCTGACATGTGATTTGTGTGATCTCTCGGGGGTGTGATTGAGAATGTCACAATTTTGTAGATTTTGGGAGACATGACTTGAGAGAGACACCCTCTTGAGATGATGATGAGTGCGGTGGATCCCTTTTTGAGTTGACATAAAACACTGATGGATTTCTTGTCAATTTCTTCTTAGCAATTTACACAGAATATGGCCTGAAGATGAGATGTCTCGAGAGAAGCTGAAATTCCACACAAGAATGTCCAGACACACTCAAGCAATTTATTCTTATTATTGTTGCTTCCTTCGTTGATTAGAAAATGCCGCGAAGAAGTCATGGCCTGAAAGTCTCTCTTGCAAGTATGATCGCAACCATAGAGATCTCTCTTCCTCCGAGATATAGATAGGTATGTACACAGAAAATAAAAGTTCGTCGAAAGTTCGTAGAAGGTTCGTTATTTACCCATTGGCCTTATGGGAAAATCAACCTCCAGTTCGTAAAATGGGGTCTCACTCCTTTTTCGTAAAAAGGTTCGTAGTTTTGAACTCCAAATTCGTCAAACTAGCTGTTGAACTCCAAATTCGTAGTTTTTCACCTCCATATTCGTGAAGGTTCGTAAATTCCTTTAATAAGCAATTTGGCATCTTTGGCTCTTCCGGGAATAAATGTTAAAGATTTTTACCGTCTTTCTGGCCATTTCTGTTCATCTGGATTTTTGATACCATCACTAAACTTCCATATCTTCCTGATCCTCCTGACCAATACTGGATTTTATGCATTCCTTACTCAAAAGTTAGGGTTTTATGCCGGATTTGTGGTCACTCCTCCTTGATAATGATGGAATGACCTCCGGAATGACGATTTCACCCCCGGATTGTCCCAGGATCATCAAGTCGTGGGGAAATAGGGGATGCTGGTGCAAAATGGTCGATTTTTCGCCAGTTTTATGGTCACTCCTCCTCAGTAATGATGGAGTGACCTCCGGATTGGGGATCTCATCCCAGAATTGTCACATCCTGGACAAATAGGGGATGCTGGTGCAAAAATTAGGGTTTTTCGCCGGATTTATGGTCACTCCTCCTCAGTAATGATGGAGTGACCTCCGGATTGGGGATCTCATCCCAGAATTGTCACATCCTGGACAAATAGGGGATGCTGGTGCAAAAATTAGGGTTTTTCGCCGGATTTATGGTCACTCCTCCTCAGTAATGATGGAGTGACCTCCGGATTGGGGATCTAATCCCAGAATTGTCACATCCTGGACAAATAGGGGGGACTTGATAATGCTGACGGATGAGATTCCCAATTGAGGTCACTTCATCATTACTGAGGAGAAGTGACCACAAATCCGGCAAAAAAGTCTACATTTTTGCACCAGCATCCCCTATTTGTCCAGGACTGTGACAATTCTGGGATGAGATCCCCAATCCGGAGGTCACTCCATCATTACTAAGGAGGAGTGACCATAAATCCGGCGAAAAACCCTAATTTTTGCACCAGCATCCCCTATTTGTCCAGGACTGTGACAATTCTGGGATGAGATCCCCAATCCTGAGGTCACTCCATCATTACTGAGGAGGAGTGACCACAAATCCGGCGAAAAACCCTAATTTTTGCACCAGCATCCCCTATTTGTCCAGGATGTGACAATTCTGGGATGAGATCCCCAATCCGGAGGTCACTCCATCATTACTGAGGAGGAGTGACCATAAATCCGGCGAAAAACCCTAATTTTTGCACCAGCATCCCCTATTTGTCCAGGATGTGACAATTCTGGGATGAGATCCCCAATCCGGAGGTCACTCCATCATTACTGAGGAGGAGTGACCATAAATCCGGCGAAAAACCCTAATTTTTGCACCAGCATCCCCTATTTCCCCACGACTTGATGATCCTGGGACAATCCGGGGGTGAAATCGTCATTCCGGAGGTCATTCCATCATTATCAAGGAGGAGTGACCACAAATCCGGCATAAAACCCTAACTTTTGAGTAAGGAATGCATAAAATCCAGTATTGGTCAGGAGGATCAGGAAGATATGGAAGTTTAGTGATGGTATCAAAAATCCAGATGAACAGAAATGGCCAGAAAGACGGTAAAAATCTTTAACATTTATTCCCGGAAGAGCCAAAGATGGCAAATTGTTCATTAAAGGAATTTACGAACCATCACGAACATGGAGGTGAAAAACTACGAATTTGGAGTTCAACAGCTAGTTTGACGAATTTGGAGTTCAAAACTACGAACCTTTTTACGAAAAAGGAGTGAGACCCCATTTTACGAACTGGAGGTTGATTTTCCCATAAGGCCAATGGGTAAATAACGAACCTTCTACGAACTTTCGACGAACTTTTATTTTCTGTGTACAATATATGTATGTAGGTATATACCCATGAGCCTCAAGGGTGTCTTGTCTTCGTATCATCTACCCATCCGCCACTCACTTTGCCATTAATTTTATTGTTATTGCTTTTCAACGGTAATTATGTGCGACGAAATTTCCGAATATGAGAAGTGGAGACGCTCCGAGGATCACTCTGGGTGCAATTATCGGCTCAAGATGAAGAAGCACTCATGAGAAGGATCCCCAAGTGTGATCTCTTCTCCTCGGTAAAGCCATATATACGCAAATTGGTGGCAAGAAGGTGCAAGAAAAATTGGGGATAATTTGCATTTGCACAGTATTCTCACTCACAGTGCATTCATCAATTTCACACACAAAGTCTATGCGCGGGATGAGAAAACATCCAATGATCTTCCTTGATCTCTACTTCATTCTTTTGTATACATATGTATATTACTCTACTCATGTATTTTGAACTTTGGTGAATGACACACAGAATCGCCACCCACTCTTATGAAGGACAGACGCAGAAAATCAGACAGACGGAGAATTTATATATCCGATGAAAATGCAAAAAGAAAATATTTTTTTAAAGTAATTATTGATATGCGTGTTTGCCAAAACGATCACCCACGCAATGATCCACCAGAGGGATTTTTGTGTCGCCGAAAATGTTCTTTGCCTCCAAGCTAAATCCCGCTTGTCTGTGGGAATTTTGCCGAAGAGATTGATCATAAATCCCACTGCAAGTCGCGACGGTGTGTCCCACACACCTATGCACAAAAAAAACAAGAGGAAAAAAAATTCCACTTAAATTCTTTATGATCAGTGCCAAATTCTTGTCTTATTGCTCAATGTCACGCGAAAGGGCCTCGCGCGGTGTCTCCTTGCTTCTGCAAAAAGACTATACACGAAATTTGCAGAGAGAATTTTATCATCTCTACACCATTTTTCCAATTTAACGTGAGAATCAGCTTGATCGCAAAGGGATTTGTGAGAGTGAGGATCATAAAAAAGGCCTCATCTCATCGATACCATTTAAAAGACGCGCGCTTGGCAAGAGGGAGAGAGGCTGGTTGTAGGTATATAAAACAAGAATGTTGCAAAAAGTAAATTAATAATTTATTATATTCTATCAAGGTGTATGACTCTATTGCGGCCGGCTTCCCTTAGCACTCTCTCTGTCCCACACCCGCGTGTGGATGCATGAACGATGGGATTTCTCATCCTAGCCTCAAATCAACTCGAAATGACCATACTTTGGGGGGATACTCTGAGAAACATATAAGTACAACGAAGAGCAAGAGCGGTGGATTGTTGAGGAGATGAGTTTGCGCATCTGGTTGTTTGATTTCAATGTCTTTGTTGATTATATTCGCCATAAATATCGTTGTTTATGATACAATCCCTCCAAGACTCCACTGTCTCTCATGTCTCATCTCTCCTTAAAACGATACACACCATCCGCCACCATTCGCACAACCCAGTGCTTCCCAAATTGCAACCTTAAGAACTTAACTTCTTAAGAACCCTAAGAACCTTAAGAAGAAGAGGAGTCCAAGTCAAAAAGCCATGGTGATGAGAACCGTAATTGGTGCAAAGTGAATGCAGAAAGTGAAAACCAATGTTGACAGAAATACCCCCAATTATTAAAGCCTGAGGAAGGAGAAATAAAGCTTCGAAACGTAGCAACAATAATAAAAGAGGAATTTCAAAAAAGTCAGATCCCGCGTTTGACTCCCATCGGACTCCCACAACAATGAAAATTGACCGAATCTCCAAGAACCTTAAGGTGGATAATTTGTAATTTTAAATTTTTTTCAAAAAGAAAGAATTTGATGAAAATTTTTGAAAAATAATTTTTCAAATAAAAATTCTTCTATTTCTAAACATTCTCCAGAAAATTTCTTAAAAGATTGAGAACCATTGACTTGCTGATTGCCCTGGGAGTGAGAAGGGGACGCACAAAAGCCACACGGAGCCGGGTGGAAGATGGACGTGTAAGAAAAAAAAGAAGGAAATTATTGTGCTGAACATATCGTCATAATCAGAACAAGAACACACGGCTATTTGACTATATATGTATATAATATTGTGAGATCTTGGAGAGAATAATGCTAAAGAAGAAATCCAAATGGAATTGGAATCTTACACAAAGTGGTACAAAAAGTGGTAGGAAAATCAATGAGAACCTATCAAATTGACCATTCTTTACCACTCTCTGTACCAAATGGGAAGGGCTGTGTGATTTAATAATTATGCGACCGCACACACTGGAGGACAAAAAAAAAACATTCAAGTATTTCTTATTGCTGAAGATCCGTATATGTAGATGTGATTACTATTTACTTCATTAATGATGCTTGTGGTTAAAAGTTCATAAATCCATAATTATTGCCCCAGAGCGCAGACCTGTCCTTCTCTCCCTCAATTTACTCTTCACACAATTTTTAACGACTCCATTTAGACATGTAAGACAATTTTCTGGTGCATTCGTGGCAACGGAGGTGCGCAATGATCACAACGGATCTCACTCTCTACGAAAGAATTGTATGGAGCAGGAAGAGGATAAAGAATGTTTAATACAATTCACAACCCAGCTGAGAGATCCCTTCTCACACCACCTCCCTCCCCCCTGATGTGGAGTGTGGATATCCCTGTCCCAGCTTGACAGAGATTTCAGTGTCGCAATCAAAATTTCCTCATTATGGAAATTGCTTAATCACAGACATAGCGACAGATCGTCGAGCCGTCATTCAATTGTCAAGCGCCACTCTGTGATCGTTGGATCGCGATCGCGACTTAATGATGGCAATTCCACCCAGAATTGGCGAGATGACAATGCTCTCGACAGAAGGCGACATTTCCTCGAGTCACGGATTTTAAATCTTGGCAATGATGGCAAGACGGTGCCCACGGACATTGGCGGCTTTGCAAGTTCATGTTTGGGTCATCGCGCGCGCCCAGATTAAAGTGACACGAGAGATGCGATCGTGCATTCCCTCCCTGGAATATGCCCGGGAGTGTTATGTTGCAAGCACCATAGCGCGTGCGTCAACAATCCATTTATTGTCATTTCTATCGCCACGATCGCAACTAATTACACCACAAATACACGATCATCCTCGTCAACAGAACAGCATTATAGCCAAAACCACATATGCACGCATATCCCCATTAAGTGGTGCGATCACGCTGATGAGCGTCGTACCCATGCCAAAAAAAAAGATGTTGAAGAAGAAGAAAAGTCCCCCTGAAGGAAAAGACATTATAAGAAGAGGAGACAAGAGACGATCTTCATGTGATAAATGACAGAGAAATGACCTCAGGGGATAATGGGATGAGTGAAATGAAGAGGCGATCCCCATTCAAGAGGCTATACAGATGAATAATCAAAATATCGCGCGCTTTGAAATTTGTGTCACAGATGATTGCGACTCAACACGCGACAATTCATGTGTGTCTTCCTTCTCGTTATTCTTTCATTTTCTCCAACAATCTCCAACTTGATTGCCTTTTTTCTTTCATCTGTCTCCCTGCACATAAATATATATGTATGTATAGCAAAAGGCCAGTGCTTGATTTTTTTAAAAGGGGTAGACATATTATTTTAATTTGTACAAATGAAAGCTTTGGAATTTAATTTTGAGTTTCTCTTTTTTTGTTAAAGAAGAAATGAAGATTGAAAAAATTAAGGAGTTAATAAGGCTAAAATAAATTCTTATATCTCTGATTTTCTAGGGTTTTTTCTTCTTTAGTCAGAAGATCTAACTAAAGCATAACTTATTAATTTATCTAAAATTGTTCTTGTATTCTGCTTGTGAACCCTCTAATTAATTTCCGCAACAACGGACTTTTTGTCGCAATTTTGAGGCAAGGCAGAGAGACAGAGAGGAAGAGAGATCTTACAACAACGGCAAAAAAAATTAGGAGAATGCTGTGAGACCATGACGAGATTTGAACACAATCATCAAATTGTATTTAATGGTGTGGCATATAATCTCAAATTTGATTTCTAATATTCGGGACGAAGCATTTTTCGTGTTGACTGTTTGATCAGCGGGAGATCGATCTGATTTTTTTTCTGCCTTACATTGAATGGGGGATCTTGCGGTGATGGCGCGGCGCAAAGGGGACGCACCCGAAGAGACCTCAAGAAAAATTAATTAAATTATTACTATTGAGTATGAGATATTGATCGAATGAGAGGTTAAATTATAAATTTGTCTGACAGAGGAGGGGATTTTTTAATTTACGCACGGAAAATTGTTTTTTTTTTGTCAGACCACGTACGCGCGCGAGTTCTCAAAAGTGTCCAATAAATAATATCTGAAAATTACCCCAGCCTGTGGAGAAACACAGGGCAGATGTTCCCACTCTGCCCAATGGTCTTTTTTATACCATATGTGTGTGAGTTTTAGGCCACGCAAATCTTACTGCGGCAAAATTGCCTTTTTGTCATAAATTTATGATCCATACGCTAAAAGATCACCCACAACTTTGCCTGAATTATGTGCAGAGTATGGGAGGGAAGTAAAAAGTTCCTCTATGGTCTCCCGGAAATGATCAGGAGTATGTGCAGCATGCAAAGATATTTGTATGGGCAAAAAAAATTTGTTGGGAGACGACGATCGGGTGGTAAATGGGACGACAAAAAACATATAAGTAGTTACTTGTGCAGTAAAGTCGACGTGTATTTAAAAATAAATAAATTTATTAGAAACAATGGTAAAGGATCGTAAAAGCAATTCGCTGCGCATTGGAGTTTGAATGTGCTGCTGAGATGTCTTATCTTCCGCCGGTGTGATCCGTGGCCACTATGGCGGGATCACATCGGCAAACCTGGCAAAAGGGAGTTTGGATGGACACAACAACACAAAAAGCCTCGCAATTTTCTTTTCAATTCCAATTTTTCAAGCTTCAGACTTAAGCTGCTGCCAGTAAGATAAATTTTAATGAGTTTCACTCTTCGATTTTTGAACTTTGGGTGCTTCTCTTTTAGGATTCCTCACACACAGCAGTATCCACCTCAAGGAAGCCAGCTCCCGCATGCACCCAACAACACAATGGATCAATTGTTCTCGAGAAAGGGATTTTGTCAATCGTATTCCCAGGAGAATCACAATTCGCTACATTGCCTCATATATAATGTGATAGGTATTAATATTCTACAATATAGAGATCAATCCCTCGCGCGCCCTATGTGATATTTTCCCTTCAACTGTGAATGATCTATTGTGCCAAAGAGAACATATACCTTCAAGGAGGATAATTCATAATATTGATTATTAATAATAAATAAAAAAAAAGAATAACCTGGCAAAAAGGTAGAAGAGATCCGTGAAGTGGGCACACATATGAGAATTGAATAACGATCGAAAGAAAGGCGCCATCAACTTTTCTGACAGGTCATTAAAGCCCAGAAATCGTCAGCTGCGAACAAAAGACAATGTAACAATTTTTCTTGTGGTCCCCGCTTCGGAGTCACCATTAGATTGAAGAATTTTTTGACCATTCCACGGAGGTGAGGAGAGATTCGGTGAAAAAAAACTAAAGAAATCCCGTGGTTGCCTTCCTTTATGCTCCCTCCCTTCCATACAAAATTGACTTTGAACCTCCTTCACCTCCCTCTGTCCAAAAATCATCACACACCAATAAATCATTGCTGAGAAAAAGAGTTTGCCTTATTTGATCATTGGTTGGTATCGTCGTAAAGCGGCTTTCTGGATTTTGGATTGGAGAATTAAGCGCAAGCTGGACAAGCTCAAAAACATGTAAAAACATTGAGCATAGTACATGATCAGCTTGGACTATGTATAAAAATAAAGCAAAGCAACATTGTCAGAGGTCAAAGGTTGAATTTCATTTATTTCTGTCTTTGATATTACTTCTGTTGATTAGTTAAACTTTTAATAATTTTTTTTCTAGATCCTTCATAAATATTCTATGTAAATGCTAATTTTTTTTATTAAGTCAAGGCTTTTACAAATTAACCTGCAATGGTATGTAGAAATAAATCAGAAAAAAATTAAAGAAAAAAAAGGATTTTTTGCTTTTTAAAAAACAAATTTTTTAAAGTTTTTTTTTAAAATAAAATATTATCATGAAGTATTAAGAACCACAACAAAGTGATAAAAAATAGATCTAATAAAATCTTTAATTCTTAAAACCCTTTGGAGCAAATTGCAACTAAAGGTACTTAGCACGGTTAAATCTTCCACCCTCTTACGTAATTGGATAAAGTTGTTGTCTTGTCCTTTTGAGTATCTTCAGTCAATATTTCCAAACCACTCTCTGTGTTCACTTCATAATTGCTAAATTGTTGTTTTCTCAGACGTTTGGTGTATGATTCAATTAATTGGGCAGTTCTTAACCCCTCCATTGTTGGACGTTTTACCTCTGTGAGGGTTGAATTTGCCACATACGGTGGAATGGGGGTTCATGTAATCTCTTTGTTTCCTTAGAATGACATAGATTAAGAGCTGTGTGGGGAAGGAAAGTTTATCAGAGGCGCGATTATGGAGTCACCCAAAATTGATTCTCCCAAAATATAAAAACGCGCCTCCCAAGATTTCGCCTTAGCCTCCTAAAATTAAATGAAATTTTGGGAGAGTGGTATTATGATGTCACTCAACCAACATTTTCTCCCAAAAATTTGGTTGGCGCCAACCAACTGCTTTTGAGCACTTGGTTGGCTCACTTTTCGCTCCAAAATCTTATTTTTTTCACTAAAATTCAAGTAAATCCACCAAAAACGTAAAGTTTAATAATTATTGTGTGGAGTGTGAACTAAAATAGTGCCAAAATCCGTGAAAAAGTGTCATTTAGAAATAAAAATAAATTGGTGATTTTCAATACTAAATATTTTGGTTCGTTCGCGCGGTTCGCGGGTGACAAGAGTGAGTAGAAAAATTATTATTTTTTTCTTCCGAGATCCTCAATTCCCCCTGAAATAAGCTCCCACTACTTGATAAAGTGCTCCGGGATGCGTAAAATCCCAAAATTCACGCAAATCCGCGAAAAATAAAATCAAAACGTTGAAAAGTGAGGTTATGTTGAGTTTCGCCGCAGATTAAAATGTTCGCCACCTACAATATGCACAATAATACCACCGCGAAGTGAATGTTGGTTACTCTTCCAACAATTTGTAACCAACATTCCCAATTCTGGGTGGCTCCATAATCGCGCCTCAGAATCACGTAGACACTTTTTCACTGTCCCTCAGAAAATTCCTCCAATATGCAGGGGTGCGCATATTTTTGTGTGGGAGGGCGATTCATCATCTTTATGTCTCGATATTTATCCACTTCGTCGCGCGTTTCTTACAGAGTTAATGGGGCAGATAACATGCGGCGGAGACAGAAAGAAACTTTTTCGCATGTAACAGGAAATCACCTCACACCATTTTACCCATCAACCCAACAGTGTTTGTCTTTGTGGATTTCTCGGTCACATCGCTGTGATTTATTTAATTCTCCCAATTTTTGGAGCAGAAATTCACAGAAAGAACAATTTTGATTGAATTCAAGAAGAAAATTTTAAAATAAATATTTTTTAAAGCAAAATCCCTTCATTTGGAATAATTTTTTCTATGCAATTGTAGCATTTTAATTGAAGCACATAAGTATGAAGACCAATGAAAGACATTCGGTGGAAGAAAACTGAAGAAGCTCATATGGTCAAGAAGAACAATGTGAGTGGGTAAATAATTAATTGAATATTTGTCCAAAGTTGCAGCAAGTAAGAGTAAATCAAGAGGCAGTGTAAGACTTTTGGCAAATATTTCCCTCGTATCTCTTGACTTTTCCCTTTCTATGTATGTATATAAAATTAAAATCTTCATCTCTCCCACAATGTCTGAGGCGACGACAGAATCCACAACATGCGGAACATTCTCCAAAATGAGACAATCTTTTGGGTTCTCCTTCGCATCATACTCCATTGCCGCACAGTGTGTTTATTTGTGACGGTCAGAGTTCAAGGCACACACACAAAATTATTTCCCACCCACTCAAGAGAGAGACAAACTGGGAGGAGGAAGCTCTGCAAGGGTCAAAGTTTGCTGATAACAAGGCAGACTTGTTCAAAAGAAGCTCTCCCATCTCTTCTTCTTCTCTTTGCTTCTGCTGCCCCGGTTGGGAACCACAAAATGAACATGATGAATTTTCCCTCCTATCGCCCAAACAACTTTCACATCATACAGGAGAAAATCTTAATCTATATAACACACAAGTCTCTTGGTCAGGCTTCTTCTTTGCTCAAGTTATTTTTTTCGTCTTTGCAGAAAACACACAAAGTACCATCGAGAGCAATTTGATTGCAAACATAAGATCACATAAAGTCCCCAACGCTTTGGTGCAGCAGTGTAAAATTTTCCAAGACAATTAGAAAAGAAAAAGAAAAAGTGATGAGTTGTGCGAAATTAATGGTTGAGTCCTAAAAATTTCACCCATTTTCAGCGAAATGAGGTGAGGGGAGAATGAAATGAAAGTACCTACAACGAGAGTGGCATCGTTGGTGAAATAAACACCCGAGGAATTTTATTTTGTCTGCAGTAGAAAATCGCTGAATACTCGAGCTTCTTGCAAGTCATAAAACACTCCTTGAGCCATCCCGCGGGATTTAGCTGTGTGCTCTTTTTCCTAATGGATGGGGCGTCTTCCGAAGTGACGACGACTATCCAGTGTGAGACAGAGAAACTCTGAGTGGAATAATCAGGTTGGTGGATTTGATACAACTGATTTTCTTTTTAAATAGAAGTAATAAAATTTATTTAAAAAAAGATTTCTTAAGAAAGTTTTCTTGTAAAATTTTGAAATTTTAGTTAATTTTTCACAAAATTTCTGAATCCTTCAATTGTTCAACAACATATAGACATAAAGAGAAGAAGAATGTTACCTTCTGATACTAAAAAGAACCCTTCTCATATTTTACAAGATTTTTAATGCTGCACTATTTTCTGATTTAAGAAAAATCCGCATTTCCCTGAATCTACAACGAATCCTTTATCTTTCATCCTCGAGTGAATTATTTGAGTGTTCTGGTATACAGTGTTGCCATCAAGAGCTAGTATACAATACAGTCAGTGGAGTCTTTGGGAGAAATTGCCAGAGTGGAAGGGCGTGAGATGGTCCACCGAGGGGGTGGGAAACACTGTAATACTCTTTTGTTGAGGTGGGATGTCAATATAATTCTTCCTCTGCCAAGTCATAAACTAAAGGAGAAACGACTGCCAATTGTGCTGTATATCATGGATCCATTAAAAGTTCACCCATAAGGATTTTATTCCCTTCTCTTGCTTTATGTATACGTCCAAGGATGCACTTGTTCACTTGTTTGTTCCATTCAAATGTACATACATTTACCGAGACGATATCCTCCCGCATGTATAAGCTTAACTAGTCAAGAGATCTCTCAATTTTTTTCTTATTCTTGTTGCAAAATTTAAAATCTTGGGTTTTCAACCCTTAAAAATCTTAAAAATCCTTTCAGAGTTCTCAGTTAAAATTTCTCGCGACATGTAATTTGTGAAGGTTCCTAAAATTGAAGTAAAGAGACAATGGGACAAAGGTATGTGTGGATGGACGTTATGAGGTAGTGTTTAAAATAAAGAGGTTGAGGGATTGTTTGCTGATAATCTGCAAATTGCAATCCACAATCGGGTGAATCTGCATTTCACTGCTCTCGCCTCTCCAATCTCCCAAACACACATATTTCATCCCCTTGGAGTTTGGACCATCAATGGCCCCGGGTTGTTATTTGCGGACACTGAGACTATCATGATAGGATTTGATCCTCTCGAATGGCCACCACCCACCCACCCAGAGTCCTCACCCTCCACCCAAATTGAAATTCCATTCTCGATATGTTGGCTTCAGTTTCAGGAATTTCACATTTCATCCTACATACATAGCAACATCGCCCCAAATGGGCTGAGGGCAGATGCGGACTTGTGCAGTTTCGAGTGCGTCTGTCAATTGGGTACGGATTTCACTCAGCAATTCCACTCCAGTCATCCCCAAAACTTTGATCCTCGCCCCCATTTCGGATTGTTGTGTATATATTCAAAGCATTTTCCACCCTCCACCACACCTCCCCCACTCACATGCCACAAAACAAGCACACTATGCAGTGTCAGCCACACACACCCAGAGACTCACCCTGCACTTTTATCCTACACCCACCACCCCCATACTGCCCGTGGACCCTCCGCCCACCCACACACAGATGTGGCTTTGGATTACACAAACTCCCGAGCATGCATTTGCCATTTGCTGGTTTCCATTTCAATTAATAAAGTGGCAATCAAGTATTGAATTTAATCGATCGATTGATTCTCCACCCACGCCCTTTGTTGACTTTTGCGAATCACTTTTGTGACTGCAACCATCGCACAATATGATGGGGGATTTATTTTGGGGGATAAATTACATCTCTAGAGGGGACAATGTATATGCGGGGATACCTCAATTGAAAGGGTTCAATATTAGAGGGTGGCTTTTTACGCAAAAAACCTCTTAAATGGGATGAAATTGATACAAAAAAAATACAAAATAAATTTGAATTAAAAACTGAACATTAAGAAAAGGGCTGAAAAATATTTTTATAAAATTACAAATAACTCATAAAAACTATCTTGAAAAATTAAATAAGAATTAAGAAAACTCTTTCGTAAAGTAGAACTAAAATTAAGAAATTTAATAGCAATATTTTAAAAGAAATATGATGCAAATGTTGAATATTAAAAAGGTATTAATGAAAATTTATTGAAATAAGAAAATGAGAAAACAAAGTTAACAAACCCTAAATTATAGATTTTTAAAATTAAAATCTATCTCTTTTAGCATTTAAATCATTCTTTTCATTTGATTTCCTTAACTTTCTATCTTCCGATTAACAACAAACACAAGAATCTTGCAGCTCTTTCTGCTTGATGACGCAAATAAAAGGGTGACAAATGAGAGTCACGACGGAAGTGAAATACCCTCCATCTACACCGGATCTTCCGGTGACTTTTATTCTCTCTCTCTTTTTTTCCTGATTGTATACCAAACCCCTAGGGGTTGACGCTGAACCTTTTGTCCGTGGCAGGAAACTTTATTAAATTACCCCCGCAATCTTTCACAGAGAGACTTTCTGCACGGGGCAGCATTGAACACATTTTTGTTGTCCTTCCGAACCCCTTTTGCTGGTATTACCCTCCTCCCGATGACAAGAGCGAAAATTACTTTGCTGCAATTATCCTCATCCTCCATCGGAGACGTAGCGCATTGAACCCGGGCTAGGGGGGTGATAAGGAGACAAAGGCGAATGAATGATGAACGATCAAATTTTAATAAATTTTAAATAAGCACAAGAAAAGGGTGCTACCACACAGTGTCGATGAAATGGCTCAAAGGAAAATCACTCTCTGTATACTTTCTGTACACCCCCCTATAATAGCATTTTGGCGCATAATTAATACAAATGAACCTCTTAAATGTGATTCTCGTCCATTGTCTGCCGCACTAAAATGGAATGACGAGGAGACGCAAAAAAAAATCCGAGACGTCATCCTTGTGGGCATTTTGATGCCTTTCCAAGAGGAAAAAAAATCAAAATCTCGCGCATAATTTGTGAGCTCTCAAGTGAAATTCATTCGCGAATTTGTCAAGTCATCGCATCCATTTATCGCCCTCGTCCTCTCGTCTATTTTGCTCTGGAAATTCATGCGAACATTCATTCTTTTTTTTTAGCCCCTGACGAGGGGTTGTCGATCATCTCACAATATATAATATGAGCATAAAATTCCCTTTCAAGACATCGTGCGTCCAAGACTCCTCCTTGACATTTATCAATTAACCATCAAATTTCCTGCACGGTGTGTGTGTGTGAGTGGATGAAAAAGGAAAGAAAGGTGTGCCAATTGGCCAAAGTCACCCTGAGGGAGGCTAGCTAACACCGTGTTAATATAACAGTCTAAATTGCAACTTAACAATCCCCCTGGGAATTATCTCTCAATGAACACCACACCCTCACACAGCAGAGCCCTCGACGCAGAAGAATAATGTCACTCAATTTAAATTTTCACTATGTCATGCGGCACTCAGAACAATTTACATCTCTTCGCTCGAGATTCAATTTTCTCGCGTTCACAGAACATGGCAGGGGATGCAAATTGGCCGCTTGATTGATTGATACACTGCCTGACATCAGAGACAGACGACAAGGGCTTTTGGTAAATCATCTCTCCCTCCCAGAAGCCACATTACACACAGTTTATATTCAAATTTTACACCCCATCCATACACACCCTTGTGTCCACATGGGGCCCCGAAAAAGGAGAAAGGCTTACACCCAGGATTGATCTCATAGAAACTGATGAATAATTTTGCATTATTTGCCAGTTTTCACCAGAACTTATTTTACAAGTCTAATTTAAAATTTCCCGTGACGAAGGACGAAGTGTGGTAGGTTATACTTTTAGAAATTGATGCTACTATATAATGTAGAACAATGCTGGGGGGCGGTGGAAAATGAGCAAACGTGAGACAGCTCGGGAGAGCAAAGCAAAAAAAGGGGGCCACATGAAAAAGATGATCAACCCCTATGTGAACATATTTCATGAACGAGGCGCGCGTGGTAATAAAAATGTCTTCATGAAATGAGATCATAAATAAATACTCTTTTGTCACTTTATTAAGGCATAACACGCATCAGCTACTTTCGCCACAAACTGTGTTTGTGGCATGCGGGAGGATGTCTTCATTTTCCACCACCATCCCTAAGAATCTCTCACCTTTGCTCTACGATATATGGTATTTTGGGATGAAAATTCAATTTTTCCGCACTACACCCCCACATCTTTTGCCAGCACCATTTGCCTAACGAAACCGGCATACACACACACACGGCAAATCATCCTTGAACCAATGCGGTGAAAAGTGACGAAGACAGATGAATGAGGGGTTTTTCATTTTCCACACCTTAAAATCCCGTGGAAAATTGCACAGGGATTTTCCTTGGAATGTGTCTGTGGGAGGTGGCATAAGATTCCCATAAGAAGAAGAAATATATATCAAGGGGTGGTACCATGCATTGAAATTGATTCCACATCGTCACGAATTTCCATCTAATGTGATTAAATATCAAAGGAATTTTCATTCTTTTTTTTCCTTTTTCTTTCCCTCCCATGTGAAAAATGAGAAAATGAACCTAAAGTGTCAAAATCCAAGAAATTTTCTCTAATTTCCTCCACGCATCGTCTTCGAAAAAAAAAACATTTAGCTTAAGGCATCTCTCTGGTGGAGGGTAGGAGGATAAGAAATCGTTTGCTAACACGAGAAGCCGTTGATGAAAAAATGAATCTCAAGTCTTGAGCATCTTAAAAATCCCCTTCTTCCATGAAAAACAATATTCATCCCCCTCTGTGAAGCAAGCAAAGAGATAAAACGCATAAAATGCTTATAAAAAACTTCCTTAAAATTATTATGAAAGATTTTAACCCTTCTGTCGCTATATGAATCTTCATTACAAGAGACTTACAATTTTTGCAATAATGGAGGGTTTTCCATGCCCTGCAGTAAATTGTCCTTTTATCCCTTTACTTTTCAGGACTATATAAGAGAGGAAAAAATTGCAAAGGTTCACCAACAAGGACAATAAATTGATTTAAGGGAGCATTAAAGACATTAAAGAAAATAAAATCAAAAAAAGGATTAAACTTTAACATTTTTGAAAAAAAAACTTATTTAGTTTAGCGGTTATATATATACCTGAAATCTCTTCTTTTCAGCTGTGATTCTTTTTTTTGCTTCAAATTTCCATCTCCCTCCCACATAACTTCCTACATAATGTTGCTCGCGTGCGTGAAATAAGAAATATTAATATGGAAACAAAACACATTTAATAAGATTAAATTGTCACACTCAGTGGGTGGTCTTTTGGGTGCCAATTTGTTTATTACAACGCGGCAGTAGCACCAGAAGTGTGCCTGAAAAATCCCAGAAAAAAGACTACGGGTGAAAGTCACTACCACTGTGCACAGAAAGACAATACAATCCCCTCGAAATTGAGTGTAATAAACTGAACAAAGCCCGGGGGAGGGATGGGGATTTGCCTTAGCATTTTGTGTGATGTGTTCCACCCTCGCACTGCGGGTGAGTGCATGAAAAACAATATCAAATTCACCCCCCAATCAATATTTATACGGTAAGAGTGAAAAAATCTCACCCATGGAAGAGGAAAAAAAATGAACATTTAATCGTTTAGCATGGAATTAAATGGCAATATTTTACTCCTCTTCATGTTCTTTGTTCACTCAGGGGTTAGAGGGTAGTTTGCGTGGGGGGCGGCAGTGGATGAGGTACTGGGGGCAATTTAATAAAGGAGGGAAAAAAAACATCACTCGCGCGTGCTGAAATTGAGACAACGACAAAAATGTTTTAATTAACAAAAGTGCAAGAAATTTGTAATTTCTTCCTGGCTCTGGTGTGGAGTGAAAAGGGTTGCCAAGGGTTGAGACGTATACGGTATAAGGTGGGTAGTATACATTTCATAACTCCATGGTTCTGTGTCAAATTGCCACAAGTTCAAAATGGGACCCCTGGGACACGTTAACGAGGTGAATTTGAATAAATTGTGATGTGAGCCAGAAATTTAGCTCTTCTTCTGGGATTTTTCCATCCTCTTGTGGCACACACAGAAGGAAAAATATGAGAGATTACCCTAAAAGTTTTCATGAGTGGGGTGAGTGGTGGAAAACACCGCAGCGGCACACGAAAGGGGTTTAGAGAGCATATTCAGTGCAAAAGATTGGGTGGGAAATCGATGAAAATCATGAGTCGTAAAATCAAAAAATCGTAAAAATTATTTATTTTTATTACTCAATTCCACATCTCTTTACTTGCCCAGAGGGTTAACGCATCCATTAAGAATTCATCCCTTATTCTCTGCAATAAATAAAATATGTATAATAGTGGTTTGGAATATATATTTTTTGCAGTGGGATGGCAGAGTGAAAGGAACCAAACCAGAGAAAAAAAGATGAAAAAGTGACCATCACGTCAAATTTATTCCGATTGTGGAGCCAACACAACACAGGGGATGACTATGGAAACCCACCTCCTTGGGCGGTTTGGTGGAAATATAAATTTCTCCCGAGATGATGACGACAATGAATTTTTTAACCCCACACATATCAACTCGAAAGGGCTGAAGAGGGTTTGGGGAGATTGGTCTAACACCTCCCCACATTTTCCTTCTCTGTCATAATAAAACAAATCGAGTGAGAAGACCAAAAGGGGTTTCCTTCGGACCCGAAAACTCTCCTGAAAATGAATGTTTCGCCGGCGGGTTTAGCGGTCAAGTGACCACCAAGAGGCGATACATCTTCGGAAGAGCTCCCACAGGAGCCATAAAACGTGCTCAATTGAGCGACTCACAGCCATCATTGGAGACCATTTGTGGTTTTCACGTTCTCCATATTATATGCGGAGCTCCAAAAGGTGAAAAGGATTTCCTTTCACAAAATTTTCTCAATATTCTATTCCCAAATTTAGATTTTTTTTGCTAAAAAAATCCCTTATTTATCTCTTTTAGTAAACCTTTAAAATTCTATTAAAAAAAAATCCTTTTAAATGGAAAATAATTCATCAACTATATAGTACAAAACATGTCATGGTGGCAGTTAAATGCGCATAATTTGGGAACTGCCAACAATCCTGATCATGAATATTTGATGCCTCATCCATGTTTTGGGCCTGGAGCATAAATTCACACGGTGTGGCGCAATTTTGGGATAATATAAGGGAAATTATGAATTATTCCCCAATGTGATTCATACAGACATAATACGCACGAACTCACCAACGAAAATCACATGCAGATAAAACGCCGAACAATTCACATGCGGAACGGTTTGATATATCCGATTAAAACACTCCATTGATGCAAAGAGGGGCAGGTGAATGGAAAATTGTGAATTTTCCCTGGAAATCCATCGATTTGCTAAAAGGAAAATTTAACAAATTTAAGCTCATTTTGTGTGTTTGATGGAAAATAAATCAAAAGGAGAGAAAAACTTTTGAAGATATGTTGTCAAGATCAGACAACATTTTTCCAAGATCATTAGCAAAGTTTTTCTCAAAGGATTCTCTTCATTTAATTCAGGTCAAAACAAAGAAAGTCCACACGCAAAAAAAGGAGTTTTCCTTATAGTAATCCATCCAAGAAATTTTCAATGTGCAGTATATTTTTTTTCAACTTCTCTCATCAGAGACTCTATCTTCACTCTCTTTCGCTTTTTGATCTTCTCACTCTCTCTCAATGTATAATGCACACAAATGTTTTGAGGAGCTTTTACATGGGAAAAGGTGAAGTTAATTCGTCCGTAGCTAATTTGTATAACCAAAAGTTTTGATGCTTTGTGGATTGTGTGCAGACTTTCAACTCCACACTCTCTCTCTGTATATATACCCACCCCCACACTATATATAAATCTCATACCCATTTCCCCGTACCACCTGTGATTTCAAACTACTCATACCTAATGGAAAATGTGTGTGTGTGTGTGTAGAATTATTCGCAAAACTCTCCCCAACTCATGCCTATGCAACCCCCACAAAAACCCAACCGTTTTGTTTTTCACCTGAGAGATTTACATGTGAGCTTCGAGATATGCATAAAGCTTCTCTCGTTCATACACACATTTTATGGCTGAGAGTTTTATAAACTTTCGAATCAACTTTGCTATAAATACAAAATTCACTAAAGGGTTCAAGCACTACTGGTGCATATATAAGAGGGGGGGGGGGGCATTAAAAATAGCGACGAGGATGAGAGCTCATTTTGTGCATTATGACGCTAAAATGGGCCACGAAGTGATTTTACCTTGCAAAAATCCACCTGCATTTTCAACCCAA